>NC_089743.1:30893697-30898697 GCF_040412425.1 Macrobrachium rosenbergii | reverse complement strand
AGACTTCTTCAGAGGAAACATTTTCAAAGAAAGTTAACGATGTTCTCAATGTTTGGGTTTCATGCAACCTAGGAAAGTTATGAAGGTCTACCTTTTTATGAGGGCCAGTAAAATAATTCTCAGCCCATGTAGAGAGAGTGGTTTGTTTGTGCAAAGGTGTTAGAAAAATAGGACTATCTGGGATGGGTGGGAAGGGGGTAGCGTGTAAAAATAACCGAAAACAACAGATATTAAGTGTCTAATATGTAGTTTTCGAGGTCAATGAGATGAATAGTCACACTCCTAATGCCCATTAAGTCCAAGTTTAGCCCCAGCAGGAATGGGAGGGGGTTGAGAATGGGTGAAATATAAAATGTCAAAAATATTGGGCAATGTAAGTGAAGCAACTATCTTAACAGGAAAGGGAGAGAGAGTGAGAGGTAGAGGAAGTAAGAGAGAGATTAGAGGGGTTGTTAGAGGAAAACAGGGAAAGAGTGAGGGGGAGTTGGAGAGACAGAGAGAGGAAATGAGAAAGTAAAGTGGGCGTTAGGGAGGAGAAAGAGGGAAAGAGTGAGGGAGTTGGAGAGAGAGTGAGTGAGTTTATCGGTTGTTATTCAGAGTTTTCCCAGGCAGTGCTGGGTTGGTCAGCTAGTATATATATATATATATATATATATATATATATATATATATATATATATATATATATATATATATATATATATATATATATATATGTGTGTGTGTGTGTGTGTGTGTGTGTGTGTGTTTTACCAGTGATGACGTAATTCAGTGCTTATTGGTAGCCTTGGTAGCAACTGTGCAGACAGGACTGTTGGTTCCACCTCAGTACCCACTCACCCTGCATTCTCTCTCTCTCTCTCTCTCTCTCTCTCTCTCTCTCTCTCTCTCTCTCTCTCTCTCTCTCTCACAGGACTACAGCAAAACACACTTTATCCAAAATAATTTATTTAACAAAATTTAACATAACTAGATTGCAAGAAATGAATTAAAATATTTGTCAAACCTGACATAACTTGATTGCCAGAATTAAGCAATGGTTTAAAAGGTTATATTCCAATTCCCCAAAGACTATTGATAAATACAGTCATATTCTGTAACTTGTACTGGTCAGAAATAGGTCAAGTCTAGTATATTCCCAATGAGTACATTCTTGGCCTCTTACTCAGCAAAACATCTGAAGAAGGCAAGCAAAATCTTCTTTAGTTTCCCAAAACACACAAAAAAAAAAAAACAAATATGCAAATTCTTCCCGCATTACTCAAAAACAAGTTACATATTATAGAAATGGAGAAAACAATCTACAGTTTGGTAAATAGATATGCTCCTTACCTCGAAACCCAGTGTTCAAATCAGCTCAGGTGTTGAGCACAACACAATTCTCAAACTTTTCGAGACTTTCAACAAGGTTCAATGTTGGTCTGGGAATGATTCCCTTTACCCAATCTAATTCTTTCACTCCTTGGGACTCCCCCAAAAGACACACACAAACACACGTTCCTCACTGGAACCTGGACACTTCCGGCAAATGTACATACAGTGTCATCTCACATAATCTCATGCCTCGAAAATTCTGATGCCATCCTTACTTAATGAGGAAATGTGTCGGATGCTAGCTAAACATTCTTCTCCAAGATTTTGGGAAAGTTTTCCTCCCGACTTGTTAATTCAACGTCCGATGTGTATTGTAATTCATAACATACTTGTGACCTATAAGCTTTTCATATATACTATATGTGTATGTATGTATGTATGTATAATTCTACCTTTAATGAATAGCTGGAAAAGCAAATTACCAATCATTCAAACAAATTCTGACATTATTTAAAGCAGTAAAATATGTTGTAACATATTTGACCATCTCAGTTCCTTTGTGAAGCAAGAAGAGGGGTTGTTTATACTGATTCAGAGTGAAACATCTCTTTTCTCCTATCTTACCATTAGATTTTTTTTTATTAGGTTTACTATTCCTGCAAATCCCTCCTCTTAATATGGTAGTGCAGTCATTTCATCTCAGGTGATACACAAAAGGGTGTTTGCAGTGTCCCTTTGACCCCTAGCGGCACCCACTTTTTGGCCTTATAGTTTACCTCCATTCCCACTTCCTTTCTTTAGTCTTGTTGTCCAACCTATCTAGCTAATACTCTTTAGTACAGCTGTAAGGTTTTCTTCTAGTTCACCTTTAGGTCCATGGACTTCATCTTCATTTTCTGATCTCTCTATCTTGCTGCAACCTCTCAAACTCCGTCTTCACTGTCTTGAGCACTGAACAGCTGTAAGTGCCCTAGTGCTCGGATGAGCAGCCTAAATTTCACAGAACTAAACCCATCAATCCCTCTCCAAAACTTTCTCGCTTTTGTGTTCATTCTCCAATGATGAAGGCACTGACATGGTTCAGAAAGGCTCAGATCATTATACTGTTTTAAACAATGAAAGTACTTCCTTGAATGGTAGGTATAATTTGCTTTTCCTCCAACTTGAAGATAAGAAATATTTTACTCCAGCTTGGAAGAATTAAGAAAAGAATTCTTGACTGCAATGCTGCTCTAAACCTGAGTGAAATGACAAAACAGGTCAGAAATTTCCCATGATTTCCTAAGTCCAAGCCATACTGAAGATCTATAACTGCAGTAGCTGAGAGAAGAGTTTATCAGTATTCCTCAGGTGAACAATGAAATCTGCTGGCATGGTAAAATAATATTTGAGAGGATGGGTATCCAGTTTGTTACATTGAATAACAAATAGTCTTCTCTTTTTCTGGTCAGTCAAGTAGGAGGGTCAGCAAGAGGTGACACTAGCTACTGCAGCAATTTTCAAAAAGCCATTCTTTTAGAGACAATGTCAGATAACCTCTGTGCTTGAAGATGAAGAGCCTCTTGACTGTGAAAATGATGGAAGTAGGCTGCCCCAGAACTCCTCCAGCTGGGAAGAACTCTTGGGTTGTCCATGCTGAGATCCAGGTTCAGAAACCTTTTGTTCCACATCCAGTGGGCTTAATGAGGTCATCCAAGAGTTCTCCAGCACCTCTTCATCAGGATTTGTAATGGGGTTATGGTTTTTACTGCCAAACCATCCCAGGACTGGAGCATGGTGCCCACTCCCCATGCCACTAGGTCCAGTAGAGGAAAACAAACAATGTTAGTCTGGCATTTAGTGATTTGTAGAGCAGATCCAGCGAGGTCACCCCATACTTGCCAGAAGGCCTTGCATATCATTCCTCTCAGCTGAAGTGAAGAGATTTTTATTTTTTCTTTCTTCCTTGAAATCTTCAGCTGAAAAGGCTGAGAGGGTTTCAAAGGAAAATCAACCTGCAGAGAGAGACAAATTGTAGGAAAAGGTGATAAATAAATATGTGGGGATAGGAGAATAAAACTGATACACCTGGCATTCAGGAACTGTTAGCAGAGAGCAAGAATAAATTTGCTCCTCACTTAAATATTTGGAGATCAGAAGATTCCAAATGGCACTAGGCAAACTATTCTTCATGTTATTTTTAGCCAAGGTAAAACACCTAGCAAATTGAGTAGTATTAAACTTGATGCTAGAAAATGACACTGTATGCAGCAGCAGCCTGCTTAGTGTTGCAAGCAAAAGCAGCTAGGTCAGGTAAAGAAAAGTGCAGAGGATGTTTGTCATAGTACATTTTGACCCCCAAAAGGCAATGGACTCTGTCCTCGTTCTGCTTTGATTCTTCAGCTAAGCAGTGTTAGCAAATCAACAAGATGATCGTGAATGATTTGAGGGCCTAGGGGAAGGACTGAAATTGTGAGATGAAATGCATACTACTTGCTTGATCGGTCACCCTTTGCCTGAGAGTTTACCAGATGGGCTCCCACACAGCTCAGAGTGTTTGAAGATACAGTATCAACAGGTCAGAGACTGAAGAAACTAGAGGGACTCCCTTCAGCACATTTTATTGGTCTTGTCAGTATGGAAGATCATGAAGAATGGTATCTGCGAGTGGAATCTCATTGCATGAGGTACTGAGTCTGCCATCCAGCATGAAGACAATAGAAGTTGGAGAGAGTGAATGCAGACCTGACTTCAAGAAACTACTGGCAGTTCCTCCAGTGATGCCAGATGGCCCATCAGCACATGCCATGAGTTGACCATTGGCCAAGGACAGCTAAGAAAGTCTTAGTGTTCTGGAGACAATGGATCTTCCTCCAAGAGGTCAGCGAACTTGGATATGGCTTAGATCAGCATCCCTTGGTATATTGCCTTAAGTGAGGGCACCAGGTCCAACTTCTCAAGGTTGATCTGCAGACCCAAGAACTGAAACAAGACTAAAAGAACTGGCAGGTGTCTCACCAATGTTTCTCTGGAAGAAGCTAAAACTAGCCAATTGTGCAGATACCAACAAAGATGAAGACCCAGACATTAAGCTTAGGCAGCCATGAGAAACTGCATTATTGAATACACTACTCTAATATGCTTGTAAAGTTCATATTGGTAATGTTACTAATATTGTAATGCAAAACTCATGTATGTATAGACACACATGTATATAAACAACATTGCATTAAATACAGTTCATGTCGATCAAAATTACAAACTGTATTAGATAATGTATAGTAAATTTTGTATAATCTTATTTTAATGACAATGCTTTGAGGAGTAGTGTGGTTCCAGTTGGTTTGTGGTGATTTGGGACATTTTAGTCTGAGTCAGAATTGCAAAATTCAATAGGTACTGTATATAACAGAGTAAACGGCAGTTTTTCAAACTTATAAGGTGTGGAGGTGGTAGGCTGAGCCAATAGCACTTTTTGTACCCATAGATCTTAGAAGTACAGACCATGTGCTCACACTTGAAACAAAAGAACTTTTAAAAGATTAATGTAAGGAATTGTTTTTGGCACACTTGAATTAATAATGATTTAAAGTAGTGTGACTCTCTAGTCTAAAATCCAGTTGAAGTTCACATATACATGAAATTACCCTTTATTTAAGCAAACATCCCTGAATTTCTGAGAATGTGATTGACAAGTGAACAAAGTA
>NC_089743.1:30788697-30891197 GCF_040412425.1 Macrobrachium rosenbergii | reverse complement strand
ATTAATGAGGTATTTTCCATCTGGTGAAAGGTTGTACATTGAGGTGTCTCACCAAGGGTTACCAGTATCATTCTCAGGGGCAGATATTGGTGCCCACTCTACATTCTGATTTGAGGTTTTATTCTTTGACCAGGTCTTATTATTGTTACCAGTTGTAGTTCTGGGAGTAGGCTGTCTCTTATTATCCATTCTGATTTCAACAGGGATCTAGACAACTGATTCAACTTATTTTTGGACTTGAGTTTTTTTATTACGCTGTTCCCATGACCTAAGATTTTTGGTGAGAAAACCTATCTCTTCCTGGGCAGACTGTACAGCCTCGCTATCTTGTAGTTAAAAGGATGAGAAATTTTCACACATCACACCCAATTCCATATCCAGAACAGACCTGAATTCATCTTGGGAATCACTGATAGCATCTCTGATATGCTGATGCTCAGGAGCAAGGTCATCCTTGATACTGTTCATTATTTCCTCATGGAATTCTGAAAGTACTGCCAGCGGAATTTTCTCATCAGGGAAACCTGCATGAACTGATGAGCCAAGGCAATCGTATCGTCACTGCCTGGCAGTATAGAAGTCCTGTATAAATCACCACCCCCTAAAAGGTACAGACACTTCAGAAGGGGCTGGATAGATCCTATGGGTCCCCTCAGTACATTATTGTTGGATGGGAAAGGCAAGATTCTCACCTGAAGTATCTCTCTTATGTAAAGCAGAAGACTGTTCCATAGATCTTTCAGATTCAGAGGGGAAATTTCAGTGGCTATATCCACTTCATATCAGGTGTCATAGACCTCTTTCCCAAGGAAAGACTCTGTCTCCATCGGAGTTGAATTGGGAGTTCCTAGAATCCACTGCTTTTGGAGTATTGACCCACATACAGCTTCTGCTCAGAGAGGGATGGAAACTCGCTGCCATAAGTCAGCCGGAATGATGTACAGTAGTCTCCTCCTCCCGTACTCCTATTGAAACCTATAACTCATAGAGACAGCTCAAAAATGAGCTCTTTCACCATTTAACATTGCTGCCAGGAACATGTTGCATATTTCACATGTCTGACAACCAACAAAATTTATTCTGACATATTCAGAACAAGTAGAGCATTTCAAATCATAAGTGTAATCGTGTAGGTTAAACGGTTTGAAACGTACTAATAATCGTAGCCCAAGTCTTTAAAACTGCATTGCGTTGTGTATATTAATCTAAGACATTATATGATATAAACTTACTGTTCATTCAAATGGCACATTCGATATTCCTAGCCTGAATTGAAGATGGGATTGGTTTGAGCACAATCTCTACATAACCATCATAAAAAGCACACTCCAAGAAATTCTTCTTACATTTAGATATGCATATCTCCTAAAGGAAATCTCCCTAAATGAACTTTAGGATGAAAGGGAATACTTAAGTGGACTTGAAGGCACCGACAACTATGGCTGCATTCCCCTTTCTTGAGTCCCTGCTAAATACAACGACACTTCACCAAAGCTGTGATGAGACTGCCTTCATGATCGTTGCCAACCGACACCAGATGTTCAACTAACAACCTTACCACCAAACAGCCTATGACCGGCACTTAAACACTATTACACATATACTTACCAAAGTACACGAAACAGCCAAACACATAACTACAGTAAATACAAACACAACAAAACATAATATCTTTCTTCTAAGTAATATGCATTTCCACTTTACGTAAATATAGAAAGAATGCATAAAACTATACCACAACGTGCAGAAAGTACAATCTCTCTTGTCGAAGGGGCTGGCTCATGGCAGGTAGTTATGAGGCATTTCCATAGGCAAAAAGCCGACTGAGCAATTCGCTGTGGCGCAAGTAATGTGCCCAGTAGTGATAAGAGGAACAAGTGTTTGATAAAAACCACCTAGTGTTAGCTACGCACAGTATCTCACAAGTATGTGTCTATAGTATGATGTAAGGTAACATGATCAATGGGTCATATCCATAAAATAGTAGTAATGTATGAAAATATTAATTACAATTACTACAGTAACATTACCTTAAAGGATTTGCTCACAAATGCTTCTTAGCTCAATTAAGACAAAACTAAATGGATATCCATACTATATTTTCTACATATTTCATAACCTTTGATTACCTATTTCCAAGCACCAAGTAAAGGTTATTTAGCCTATAGGCTATGTTAGTTGGTACATAATTAAAATCAGTAATTATTGGAATTATTGTACCAAAAATATATAAAATCAACATCTCTAAGGTTTTAAATTGTTTGTCAAGGCTCACCATTATGAAAAAATACTTTTTATATTTCCTTAGGATAAAGACAAGTGTCACAACACTTTTTCTCAACACCTGTGATGTCACTAATGGCGGAGCAATACCCATTGGAAGTAGATCCACATGAATGTATTTCATTTTAAGGTTGAAAAGAAACTAGTGCTGTGATCACTAAGGCTAAAGCAACTAAAGTAACCTTTGTGAAGCCAGACCTAAATATCCATCTTTTCATTAGTATTAAATCAAGATGTGTATCGGTGAAGTCAGGAAGTATGTCTAGGGATTCTGTAAAACAGTGATTGGGTGTAATGGCATTCCCCATTCCAGAGGTAGCCTGGATTTGTGTAGACCTTTTAGAAAGTGAATTTTGCATGTAGTATTGTATGTTATTAGAATGATACATATAAAAAATACAATGTTGAGTTTCAGCCCAACAAAGTTCGGTTTGATAAAAATGGAAAAAATATCTATTTAACAATGACACTTACGATGCATGTTTTTGTAGAAATGTCGTTCCATGAAAATTATGTTGATATTACATAAATTACATGCAAGTGTTAGTCGTGCCTTATCTGCTAGCAGTGTTATAGCCATTGTAGAGTCGAAATAGCATCTTGTGGCTCGTGTATTCTGGTGTAACAAATGAATTTCGCTACATTTTTAATGTGGTTTATGTTTCTTTACATCTTAGTAAAGTACACAACTTGCTATAAATGCATTTTTTGATAGAGCACTAAAGGTACATATTACATTAGTGTAGCTGTAGGCTCAGAGAAGATCAGCATTTAATTGCCCATATACACACACATTATGCATAGTTTTATTTTTTGATGCTCGTATGTACAGTATGTATTATTTATTTTTCTAATGTGTGTTGTGTCCGGTACTACCTGTTATTTCTTAACTGGCTGCAAGAATGCACATTCCAATGCATGTACACTTATAGACGAGTTGTACACAAAACTTTTAACAGGTTTATGACATTTATTGTTCATATCATAAAGTAGTAACAGAAACATTTCTGAGAGGTGTTTACTTAATTACTGTAGCAGATTAGCAGATAATCACTCACACATCATGTAAACCACCCTAACTTACTTTTCTCGATTCATACTTTTCGTTTTCATGATGCTGGTATATCTGTACACACATTTATGTCATTTACTGTGAGTACTGTATTGTAAATGATTTTCAATTTTATTTCACATAATGTTATAGAAACACTACTTTTGTAACTTGGCTGCATATTAGGTGTATCATCTGAATGTTTCAGTCCATATTTATTTACTGGTGTTCAAAGAACTTTAGATTATTTTCTTTACATTAGAATAGGTATACTTATTAATAATCAGTACTGTACAGCATAGTTTATAATTTATTTACTTGATATTTACAGTACCATGGAATGAGATATGATTCCAGCTTTCCATGTGCCAGACTAGGGGCTTTAACAGCCAGTGAGACTTATTGAATAGATACCATACCAGACCAAAAGATGCCAAATTTTTGGACTTCGTGTACTTTAAAGTTAATCAGGCCTTAAAACATTGTGGAAATAGTATTCAAAGACAAATCATCATTTTTATAAAGAAGTACCTTTTAAACTAAGTGCATTCTCGACTTACAGCAGGGGATCTGTTCTAGTGCTGCTCCGTAACTTGATATCTGCCGTAAGTTGATTTTTCGCCATCATCAGTGCTTTACCAGGGCTTATGGCACCATAACTTCATAACTTGATGTTGCATCAAGTTAGTGCCGTTAACATGATGCCCAGTCTTGCTGTTAGCTCTATCAGCAGCACTTACGGCGCCGTAACTTAATACAACATCAAGTTACGGTACTGAAAAAGCGCCATAAGATTGAATCGCCATAAGACAGTGGTGCCGTAAGTCGAGGATGCACTACTATACTCCACATATATCAGATACTATAAGTTGAAGAGTGCTGTTCTGCAAGGGTTTTAAGCAGCAGTTTTTTTCATTGCCATCAAGAAATTTATCATTCTGTTACTAAGAGGTTTAAAATCTTAAACATGAAAGAGCTTTCCCTATTGTACTCAGTCTAAAACTAATATAATGCCAGAATATGTGTCCATTATCACAATAAGGAAAGTTGATGTGGGGGCACCACAAGCAAATGTTAGAGTAAAAAATAAAACATTCAGGCTATTTATAGGTACAGTAATTAAATAACTATCAGTAAGGAGCCTAAGACACATTTTGCTTATGAAACTGAATATGGAATAGTGAAACTAAGAAAAAATAGAATATAATTTATTGATGTATGCTAGTTCCACATATATTTTCAAGTGACATTAGTAACTTTACCAGTATGAATTTTGCAAGCATATAAGTTAATTGGAACCAAGAAAAAATTTTTAAATAGCCTTTTATAGGTAATTTTATTGTTACATTAGGTAGTTGATGAAAACTGGCCATTTTCCTCATACAATAAGTTTTAAAAAAGTAAGTAAAATTGAATTGATAACGTGAGCTCACCCAGAAAGTAAAATTAAATTGATAACTTGATCTCACCCAGAAGATACACTTAAAGAGACTAAGTGCCCTTGATCAAATTGCCTGAAGACAGGCATGTTGTAGGTACTCAACATTGTAAATTTATCATCTTTATGTGTCAGGTGATGCTATCATACATAAATTATGAATTGTTGACAAGACTATGCATAATGATACCGAATCGAAGAAAGATTCAAGTAGCCTCATGTTTTAACATTGCAGCCAAGTAGTAAATATATACCAGAATGATGATTATGAGTTATACTGTCTGTGTCTCCATTATTTTTCTTTGTTGCAAAACTAAAAATTTAAGTAGATTAGAAAATTCACAGTACAGAAACTTCCTTAATTCCATCTCCAGTTACTACTTCATTTGTATAACTGCTTCTACTTCATTTGTATAACTGCTTCTGAACAAACAGTCAATTTCATTCACCTCTAACAAATTTTTATACATGTAAATTGATTATTTCTCAGTCCAGGTCACATGTGTAAAAGTTATTCTGTCCCATGAGAGGTATTCAGTGTCATTAACACCAATTTTACATACAGAAAGTTGATATTAACATGGAAATGCAATGGATTTAAATTGCTAATGATCACTGGTACCTGCATTGGAACACTGAAATTTCTTTTGGTCAGTACAGTTTTGTCAAATGTAAAAACTACTATTTTCGAGACATTGAAGTAAAAGGTTTATAAGTCAGCAGACAAATGCAGTGCTTCATGGTGTTGAGTGCTACTCAGTATATAATGGGATACCACTAACACTAGGGTGTTGTACCCACGTTCATCCTTTGGTCGAGGCCTTGAAGTTTGCCTTCTGACATTAAAATACCTCTGTAATTCAAGCTCATTCCAAATCTTGTTTGTAAAGGACCCCATTTGAGAAGTAATTCAGGAAAATGGTAAAAATATAGGAGCACAGTGTAGGATAAACTCTGAAAACTAATGGATATGCCATCTAATTTCAGAATGTTCTAGTTAAACAGTTATATTGTTTGTTTCAAAGTTGGAATTGGTTGTAACCCAATGCTTGGTGAACTTAGTAGGTTATTTAGAAAGGTATGATAATGATTGTTATAGTCATTGCACAATAACAGTTTGTGACATAAGAAGCTCCATAAACTGTATGAATAGAATAAAGAAAATCAATAATCAGTAACAACTTTTAGTTCAACAAATGCCTGTGTTGATAAGCTTAGACACTAGATAGTGATGAAAAAGGCAATTACTGGAATTGCAGGTGACTTTTGGAAAAGTTTTTTGCCTGTACTTCTGGCCAGAAAGCATTACCTACATAATAAACATTCATTGTACATTCTACCAGATGGAAAATTTGGAAAAATCTGACATCCTATTTCTCTTGTGGCTACTATTAAATTAAATGCTAACACTATATTAATTTGATAGTCTGTTGAAATTAAAATTGGTGTAATTTATACAAAGACCTACGTCTGGTCATAAGACCCGTATTTTTACCAGGCAACTAGAATCATGAGCCAGAGAAAACTAGCCCTTCTCACTAACTCCTAGACAAAGATGGTCCTTCTAGGGAGCTTTCATCTTGGGTCTTTTAGTTGTGGATAGAGAAATCAGGAGTAGGGCATTTGATATGGTTGGTGTAATAAGGCAGAAAGAAACCTTTTGTGTAGCCTTATATTTCGACATTTGCTCTGGAGGATACATTTTTGGGTTCAGTAAGCCGCCACTTCTTCCACTAGACCCGTTAAGGGAGCCTAATAGATTGTTTTTCTAGACTTAAAGATTCTTTTCAGACTTTAAGTTGCTTCACCTTTGATAAACTTGGACTTCGTTTGCCCACTGGTCTAGATTTATCATGGCATCAAAGTGTTTGTTTAAAAAAAAGAAACAAAAAGAGTTATTGATTAAAGTTAAAAAGTAATGTAAACTGGTTTAATGCTTCAAACATTTTTGCTATGTTTACAGTGCAAGCCACTTATTGCTGGTAGTGGAGCAGATTGAACAACCTTAAGTGTGTTTTGGTTTTCTGTCTTTGGAAAATGTCTCAAAGTCATTAAACACTAGAGAAGTAATTATCCAAGAGGGATGCTGTGTCTGAGTTCACATAACAATATGCAAATCCCACATATCATGGAATGAGGATGAATTCTTGTATGGATCAGGTTCCCCGTCCTCTTTTGTGGGTTCTTTGTGACACAAAGTATGTACTTTCCTGACACAACAGTCTACTCTTGATCAGTTTTCAGGGCTAGGCATTTTGTGAGCAATAAATTAGGACAGCCATTTCAAATAAGTTTAGATAAATGCTGCCTGAATCATTTCCTTCCCTCCGTTATTAATATATGAGACTTCGATTTTTCCATCGTAAAGTCCAACTGCAGTACAGTGCCGTTCTTTGAAGTTCAGTAGCTTTTAGGCAACCTTGTCAGGATCCTTGTCATTCCTTTTTAAAGTAGCTTGACTTTTTGGTGTTAAATTTTTTGGGTTCAACTTTTGTTCTGAAAGGTGACATCTTTTATATTGTTGCATCAAGGCCCTGTTCCTTCCCAATTCTAGTTATTACAGACATATGATAATTGAGGAAATATACTGACCTTATCAGAAGCAAACATATTGACTGAATGATGCGAGAGGTGACCTTTTAAATTATCTTGTTGCAGCATTAGATTAAAACAGAAAAAGGTTTATTTTAAGACAGGTTAACTCAGGTAAACAACCATTTTGATCTTAAAGAAAATGAAGTTGCTGAAAAAGCAACCAAAGCTAAACCAAACTGTGACCGGAATTGTAGCCATTTCAGTGTGGAATAAATCTAATATTAACAATAAAATGCATATACACTGCTAGGTTATAGCATTCTTCATTCCAAAATGAACATCACATTTCACCTTCATTACGGCGCTGAATAATCGTGATGGGTTCCAGCGCTTGGTCTTCAAGACCTAAATTTCGTAATCAATCAATCAACCAACATTGACGTGATTCAATATAACTTTAATTGGTCATTCTAGTTTGGCCCTTTGATATTTAAAAAGTTATAATTTATTGCAGTAGCTGTGGCAAAGTGTTTGGTTAACATATGAAAGTAAAACATTTTATTCACTGACCAGGCTAAATTGTTTAATAAAAACAAGTAACTCGATGAAGAGCATTATTTTTATGAACTTTACTGAACATTCATAAGTTTGGAGCCACTAGCCCACTCGTCAATTGATTTAAAAAAAAAAAAAAAGGAAATAGAGGGGTTTTACCTGGTTTCACAACCTGTCTCGTATTTTGTTTACCTTCCATTTTGGTAGGTAATGACACAGCAACTCCGTTTCTTATGCCTTGGTTAGTTTTCTGCTACCAAAGTGGTAATATCATTGAAGGTGTGCTCTGAGTGTGGGCAGGTACAGTATTGTGATTTTTCTTCTTGGGCCACACAATGAAATTGGTATTGTTCTACTTTTTATTTTGTGTAGTATTGTTCTACTTTTTATTTTGTGTAGGATGTGTTCATTGAATAGTAAACAATTCCTGAATCTAGATATTGCAGGAATAATCAGTGTGGGAATTTTTTTTTAATAAGCATGTCGGGCACACATTTGTCTTTGAAGATCATTATTAGTCTACTAATTTTATGAAGTTGTACATTAAGTACTACTTTATCTCTCTCTTGTGGGTCAAGCTAGGAAGCATTATTATGATCTGTTCCATTTGTCTGTATCAACTGTTTCATAATCCATTACCTTGAAAGAAGGTTCTGCACCCCCATCCATATGTGAATGGGCCTTTGGACTGCCTTGTGTTAGTTCAGTGACTGTCAGAGAGAGCTGTCTGCCAGGGACCCAAGCCATGCCAGCAGAAAAGGGAATGTGGCCACTGCCACTTCCCTCCACCCTAAACCTGGGAGGAGGTTGACCTGCCTTACCCAAAGTTGTGTGGGTAGGAGAAAATCACCGTGTCCTGCAGCTCCTTTGGAGCAGCACAAGAGACAGTTGGATTCCAAGGGACCCTGAACCATATAATTTTAGATGTATATTGTCCAAAATTTGGAACCACTAGTATCCCATAGCATACTGGGGGTAACTACCAATTTTTTTTTTTGTGTGATTTTGATTGCATTCATGTGTCTGTCTGTTTAGATACCTTCAAGTATTTAAATGTGACATGGTTGCTCATAACACTGGCAAACACAGTAGATTGCAAGGTTTGTTTTATTCTTGTATTTTCTTTGTTTTCTTCATTACTATTGCATAAGTGGCTTTTATAGGTTTTGAGCATTTGTCCTTGAAGAGTTTCGTACCACAAGCAGTTTCCTCAGGTCTTTTTCTATTAGTACTAATCTTATATTGTTTATTTAAATTTTGTTGTGAGAAGCCCAGCTTCACAGGAGTGATGTACTTGAGTGTGTGCATACATACTTTTGCTGTAAATGGTAGGTTTATCAATATTTATCATGCTTTGACTAAAGAAACATGTGAAGCATAACAGAAAAGTGGCCCTTTTAAGAGTATGCTTTCAAGTACAACCTTGAAAGAGAGAGGCAATATGCCCAATGGAGTTCGTCTGGAAAACAGTCTTCAGAAGCAAGCCCAATGGAAGTTCAGCCAAAAAAAAAAAAAAATTCTTCAGCAGCTTGTAAATCAAGGGAAGGCATGAGGTGTAACTATTGATAAATATTCTATTATGAACAGTGGACATATTGAGAGCAGGCTATATTTCATCAAACTTTCTGTCCTGTTCTTTTTTAGGAAAATGATACTGAGGTGAAAATCTTTTCAAACTGCTTGGTAACTGCTACCTTCTCAAGCAGACCCCAACTTCACTGTAGTTTTACCTTCTTGCTATCATCCGTTGATAGATAGATGTGCCGAGTTACACCCTGACTTTGTCCATGTTTCTGATACTCAGGATTGGAGTTCATTTATTAGTACTGTATTAGCCTTTTAGCCCCCTGCAGGGTACTCCTAGACCTGCCAGCATTTTTCTGCTTTAATACTTTATTCTCAAGTCTCATTAATATGCTGGATATGAAAAGCATACTAAAATCTGTTGCAAATTCACGGTTACAGTACTGAGATACTTATTTAACATCTTTGTGTTTCAACGTTTATGGCCCGTTAGCTTGTATGGGACATTTATCATGCAGGTGGGGCTGGTATTCAGGAAAAAATTTACTGACCTGCTTTGATCTACATGATCTAGGCAAGGCTTAAGGCAATCAAGGATATGCGTACTGCTGAGGCATCTTCTTGTAGAGGCCTTCCTTTTCACCTTCAAAGAACACAGTTATACTGCAAAGGAATGCTGCATTTCCTCTTTCAGCAGATAACAAATTCATATGTTTACTAAACCCATTGTTAAGTAAGTGGGTAGGATAAAAGAACCTTTTGACTGTGTGTGGATGTGGAACAACATTGCAAAGCACTTGTTCATACGTGGAACAAACCTTCGGCCTTAACATTAGGATAAATCCCTATAATACATAAAAAAGGGGAATAAAAAGATAAAACAGGCTTTTGCTAACTCTAGGCTAGGCCAGGATTAGGTTACTCTAAAGAGGACATAATACAAGATTCAATACCCAAGTTTCTCAAGTTCTAAGCACTGCTTTGGCTTGAACAAGGCACCACAGGTACTCATAGTTACTCGCCATTGTCCAGGTGGTGTCTTTTTGGAGCCAGAATTTTTCTTCTACATGGATGACTGGCTACTCTTAGCCAGCTTTCGTGAAGGGATCTTGTGGGCCAAAGATCTGATGTACACCCAGCCTAAGTGATTGTCTTTCTGAAAAAGGAGATTCTCTCAGTGGGCAGGCTTTTCCATCGGAGAGACAAGTACACTTGTTTCTTATGATCCTCTTAGTTTCTTTCCTCAGAGGCCATGTCAGCCAAGAATGGGTGTCTCCACTAAGGAAAATGCCTTCACTGAAGAATTCTATCTTCCTTTCCAAATTGACTGTGAAATCATTCTGTTCCATTGGAAGGAGCAATACAACAAGTCTTCATTCCAGACACTCTCATAGTTCAAATTCCATTAGTTATCAAATAATCTAAGATGGTGGAAGAACAGACGTTACTTCTGACAGAAATCCCTCTAGTGTGAGGAGCCCAGACTTGACATACATTTAGTCAAGGTGGAAGTAGGAAAGGGTGCCATTTTAGGGAACTTAGATATGTCATTTCTTTGGTCACAGAAGGAAAGAGTTCTCCATATATGCAATCTCCAATTATTGGCTGGTGTGAAGATTCTATCAAGCAGAGGATTTTGTCTTCTTAGACAATATAATTTCACATACCTCTAGAAGCATGGAGTTCTATGTTGGTCAGAATCCAAGAACATACTTCTATTGCTGCAGCTTTTTTCATACAAGAACAGTTTTGGTGGATTAGATGAGCAGGAAAGGCCAGATCTTATTGATGACAGGATCTCTGGAAGTTGTAGGGCTTTCCAAACATCGTGTTTGCAACAAGACTGAACAACAGGGTGTTTTATTGCTTTCCCCTGCCAAGGCCCTGAAGCTTCATCATTGGATGCTATGCTAATTGGCCAGTCCAATCTAGACTTCAGCTTATCACATCTTGACTCCTTGGAGGCAATTTTCAAACAGACTCCAGACATCCAAGAGTGTGACAATGACCCTACCATTCTCTCTGAGGCCCCATGTCTATGGTGATAGATTGTTGTCAGTTCATATCTTTGAGACCAGATCCTTACAAGAAACCACAAACATGAAGCTTTCACAAAAACCCTTTGTTTGTGTCAGCTAACCGCAAAAACTAACTGAAGCCTAGATAATGGAGTTGCTCTGTTATTACCTACCAGAGGGAAGGTAAAAGACAAGACAGGCTAGGAAAGCAGGAACCTCCTCTTCTTTTTCTCAGCTGCTGAACTAATCATCAGGTCAAAGCCTATAGCAATATGAATGCTAAGTATGCAAAGAAATAGTGAATTTTTTATATGTAAGCTGGTGTTTTTCAGTTTACAGCAGTCTTTATTGAATTGACAAAAGATTGTCAGCTGCTGTCAGATTTTAAAGATTCACTTTTATTTTGTGGAGATGGTAGGTAAGAAGTTCTTGCAGCTATGAAAAGTACATTTCACATTGTTGGTTGATAAAGGACAAAGAGATAAGTGGAAAGTAAGAGGCAAATACAGCATTAGTGATATAAAATTTGGCTGTAACACAAATATGAAGAGCATTTAAACAATAGTATAAAGCCCCTTTTAACCCCCTTAACTCCACTGGGGTCACTATTATCCTGAGGGCATAGGCTCCATATGGTCCAAGGTTTGATCATTGTGCAGTTTAAACGTTTTCCATTTTAGTATACACACTTAACTCTATATGTCTTGGTTAATCGTTTCTTTCAATTTTATATTGATTGAGAGGGGTAGTATGAGAAACTACAGTAATAATTTTTTAAAGTTTTGAAAATGGATTGTGTATTGTACATATTTTGTAGTGTATGTATTCAGAATAATTTTAATTTCAAGTGCTTTTAGCAGAAGCAGGAGGATATCATTAAGAATATTGATTAAAACTACTGTATAGAAGCTACAAAGTTGTTAAATAAATTTTCAAGTCCTCAGAATTGATTATCAAATATATTTCGTGTTTTTACATTTCCTGACATAACTAGTATAAAGTAATAAATATCTACCAACATGTTTTTATACAGTTTGAAAATCACTTACTTGTGACATATGGTTATCATTTAAGCTACCCTGACTGCAGGGGTTAGTCTAGCAAATTTTAGCTTCCTAAACTTCATACATGTCTAGTTGTAATTCTTTGACCAACAGAAATTGAGGCTATAATATGTAGGACAGGTATTAATTTTTTTAGTAATAGAGAGGTATTCTGGTACTGGTACTTGAGGTATTATTATTATTATTATTATTATTATTATTATTATTATTATTATTATTATTATTATTATTATTATTATTACTGTATTTTGCTCCATTCTTTCAACAAAGAATTAATCTTTTTTTTTTTGTGGCAGCTCGTGAGGTTGTGTTCCAGTGCCGAGATGAAGGAACAATTCGTGCTCCAGTAAGATGGACAAGAGATGGCAACAGGCCAATGCCTCCTGGAACAACTGATGTGCGTGGCCGTTTAACTATTCCTAATGTCCAGGTATGTTGGTATCATCTCTGTGATATATTGCTAGACTAGTTTCATCATTCAGCTCCAGAATTATATTCAGTTTCAGTTGTTCTCAAAATTGAGATCACCCAAAATGATACCAGTTTTCCAGATGCAGGAGTGAAAGGTCAGTATCTGAGCACATTCTTAGCACCCACCATGTTGAAAGTTGTGGTTTATACCATATTTGTCATTGACATCAGGAATCACACAGCAGTGGAAAATTTTTCAAGGCACAGCAAAGTTACAAAATTAATGTTACTAAGCAACATAGAAAAACTGTCTAATGAGATTGATTATATCTAAATTATTGTACTAGAAATCACAGAAGTCAAATTGGCCCTCATCTTAAAGATTCCTTGAGATGTTGGTGAAAGCAATCAGTTATCAGTTTATGTAATATAACAGCTCATATGCCTTTACTTTTAAGAAAGCTGTCCTTTATGATGACTTTCTTCACAAGTCACAGTCATAACGAAGGTACAATTCAATAAAATAGAGAAAACTTGTACGTAATGTTCGTAGAGGGTACAGGTAAAATTCAGTCAATTTAAAATTATGTACAGTACGGGTAAAGATGTACAGAGAAATAATAAGTTGTGAAAATATGTGTGCCCGCTAATTATGAACAAGAGAGAGAGAGAAATACATATGGGCATAATACAATAACTGTACTGCCCTTGTGTCATATTTATGTACAAAAATATAAATAATACAAATTTTCCATACCGATTTTACACTTAAGAGCATGAAGACTTATAAATTACTTCAAAAATTAAACAAACACTTTCTGCAGGGGTATCAACTTTGAAAAGTGCAGTAACTTTGCAAATGAGTATCACATCTTGTAAAAGTACACTAACTGTACGAGCTGTAATTACCTTTCTATCATATTTATGCACTTACAAAAATAAAAATAATACATTTTTCATAAAGATTTTACTCATAAAAGTATGAAAACTTATAAATTACCTTAAGAATTAAACATAAACACTTCTGCAGGGTTTCTCATACACTTCTGCAGGGTTTCTCAAGGATTTTGCAAATGCGGTGTGTATGTGAAAAAAATCACGTATGCCAATTAGTTAGGTTTCAATGAAAAGCTTGTGTGTCTGTAGATTTGCTTAACTCAAAGCGTGTAAGATCAAGGTATTATTGTATACTGTATGGGAATGGCTGTTTTTAGTGAAAAGAGGAGGTAAAGAAGTAAATTTTTGTTGGGTGCCTTCCCATGTTGGGGTGATTGGGAATGAGCAAGCTGATCAACTTTCTAAGTCAGTAGTCACCTCCCCAGAACCCAGAAGATGTCTACTGCCATATCAGGATGTATATCCTTTAGTAGGTTAGAAAATTAAAAAGTTTTGGCAGTCCTTATGGGAAAATATTGCAACGAATCAAAAAAGCCCAGTGTTACGTCATCAGTGTCTCCTTGGTCATATCCCTATGTGCCAAGGAGACAAGAAACAATGTTGTGCAGGTTGAGGATTGGACATACAAGACTCACTCATGGGTTCTTGATGTATCTTGAAAACCCTCCACATTGCAATGACTGTATTGTCTCTTGACTGTGAGACATTTGCTGGTTGAACGTCCCTGTCTTGGGAATTTGAGACAGGTTCCTATCTTGGGGACGTGACAGAGAAGGACATTTTATCTCTGCTACAATTCTCAGTGAGGATTGTAATATAGAGCAGTTATATATCTTTGTGAGGGGGGCAAGCCTCCTCAACAAATTTTAAGCCATATACACACTTAGTATGTATATATATCATTTATGAATTTGTAGATATGATTAAATATATATATTTTTAGATATTTCCTATATGAAACCCTTTTTAAATTTATTTATCCTTTTAGTTTCCTATTTAATTTTAATACAGCATCAGTAACCTAGGTGTTGTGACACCAGTTTTAGTAGTCTTAAATCAATCAGTCATTTAATGGATGTGTTCACTGAGCATGAGAGAAAATATGGTATGAGATCTGCTGTGTATAGATGATGACTTAATTGTGACAGCAGAAATAGGAGAAAAATTGCAAGAGATACAGGGTTTGGAAGGAGTGCCAGGAAAGAGGACTTAAAGTCAGTGCTACAAGGAGTAGAAGTAAAGCTGAATGTTTAGAAGGACCCTGAGTGTTGGTGCTGGAAAGAATTGAAAATGAACAAATGAGAAAAAGAGTGGATGTTTGTAGAATAACAGATTAAACCAAGGAAAGCAGGACAAGGTGGCATCTTCATGTAGTTTGCAGATATGAAAATGCTCTGGTTAAGAAAGTATGTGATATGGGTCTCGGGGATAGAAAAAGTAGAGACACGCAGAAAATTAGATGGAGTGACGTCATAGAGAGAGAGAGAGAGAGAACATGAAATGGCTAAGTGTAGAACATGCAGATACCCAAAATGAATTCTGTGAAAGAAGATTTGAGTAGCTGACCCCATAAGAAGATGGGATTAAGGTGTATGATGTATATATTATAATTCCCCTTCTTCGGTATTCCCAAAGTAGGGTGAATTGGATATTAAACGATATCTGTAGTCTAATACTTGTGAATATAAAAAATTCAGTTTATGTGATAAAGATTCATAAACAACTTCTTGTTTCAAACATACCAATCGGCTATCATGGTGGAGGTTGGTTGATATCAACTAAACATAAAAACATGCATTCAAGATAGTATGTCATATGTTTAACAAGTTTGGTTGAAATTGCTCAATGTGTTTCAGCATGTTTCTGGAACATACACACACAGACACATACGTACATCCATTTTTTGTATATATAGATATACAGTATATGGAGGCTATAATAGAGACATTATTTAAGATTTCACTTTTTAGGATTTTACTCAAGTAAAAGAACAGACAGGTAATGATTTGGTCTCCACAGATAATAAGTGATATTATAATCTCCAGACATTTCTCCCATTGCTCTGGCACTGACCCTTAATGGTGTTTTGTACCTTGTGAGCAACAATATGAAGTCAGAGGTTTTCAGCTATCCACCAGTGAAGGGTCTTATGTCGCCTCAATGAACACCCCACGCCATACCCATTGGGCACCGACCCAACGAATCACCAGATGTCTAGGCATCTAATTGAACTATCCATCAACATATGAAATTGAATGGACATGGGATCGATAGAGTGAAAAACACACAAAATAATACTGTACCTAGTTCTGGCATCTGTTCAGCAGAAGGGGAGAGTCCCATATAAACGAGCTGGAGAGAGAGAGAGAGAGAAGTCAGTACAGTTAAGTTTTGGGTGACGGAAGCAGATTGTGTGAAGTGAAATTAGTGCTGCCAAAGAAGGACTTAGATAAAATTAGTGAACAAATCTTCTAAAGACAGAGTTCAGTTGTTAACTTAGTAGAATTTACTGCGTCTCCCAAAAGCCTCGGTATCATTACCTGTAAAGAAAGAGGTGGAAGAGAATTTATTAACTTTTTAAAACTCCAATAAATATGTGAAGGGAAAATATGATTTATTTCAACACCGAACAAACTAAATTGTTGTAAGATAGCTGACATCTGAGCACGATAAAGGTGAGCTCAAAAGATAGCTACACAGAAAGCAAGTTTATTCCTACTTATGTGGACAACCTCCGATGCTTTGAAAGTAGAAATCAAAGTGCAACAGATAATAGCTTTTCTGAGAATAATAACCAACTAGACAACACAAAACATACATATATACATAGATATATATTGATATATACATGCAATGTTAAAGGATAAACAGGAAAACCAGAAATTAACTCATTTTTCATTTTATTATATACTGTATATATAATGATTACTAAAACTAGTCTACAAAAGGAATCCTTAATACTAGCACAAACATAAGACTTAATACTACTGTATATAACACTATATATATATGACTATGGATCTTTACACCAGGACAAATTCAGTAATTAGATTTATTTACCCATGAAAGAATTTTATTCCAAAATCAAATGTAGAAATAGTTAATTTAGTATTATGCATTTGTCACTTATAATCACAAAAACTTTTCACAACCAGTAGCCATACTGTATACATGAATATACATCACACAAGCACTGAATACTTTATTTATATAATATATATCTTATATATTTCCATATATATATATATATATATATATATGATATATGAACCACAAGAACTGAATCCAGGAATCATCACAAAATACTGCACATGGATTAAACACAAAATAACATGTAGAAACATCATTTCCTGTTATGAGCTATAACACAAAAGCCTTAATCTTACAAGCATCTTTAGGTCATTTATAAACATTAAAAAGGTTTTAACAACTATGGCATATATACTCATGAACAGCTATGAACAGCCCAGATCAATATATTATCAATGGAGTATATAGTAATATTAAATGAAATACTGTTAGTATATAATTTATATTGCTTTAACTTGCATGAATAAATATTATATATCTCTAGGTCATTTATAAACACTAATAAAAGTTTTTACAGTATATACCTTATATGAGGATCTGGATCTGTGGAGATGGATGTGAGAGGAGGTATATATATATCTCCTTCCATACATGATATATGGGACCGGGCTGGTTTTCTTCTTTAGAAAAAAATATACGTTTTTCATATACTAAGCAAATAGTCAATAGCCCGGTTCACTACAGCCTTGTCATGGTGATGCTTCTCGAAGAATTCCTGGAATTTCTCCCAGTGCATCAGCATCTCCTTGATTTCTTTAGTGCCTGTAGTAGGCACCTCCTTGCTCTCCTCCTCTTCAGCTGAAGTTCCTGGAGTTCCTCTGTTTCATTGTGTTCTGCCACCAGCTCCTCTACATCATCAGAACTCACCTCCAAGCCCATGGACTTGGCCACAGAAACAACTCAACATCAGCGCCAGGCAGAGGAAGGGGTTCAGGGTCATCTCCAAGCTGACTTGGGGAATCAAAAACAAAAATAGCCCCAAGAATCCACCAGATGGTCAGTTGTCAAACTGGGTAATTCCTTCCAAAACAGTAAGTGTTAGAAAGACTTCAAAACACCTTTAATCCAGGATAATCTGCTGGTCCATGGGCTGGAGTAGTGAGGAGCTGTCTGACAAACTGAACCTAGCCAGCTCAGACCACACTTCCTGGATTAACCTTTCTCTTCGAGGTATTCTGTTTATTCAGAAACCCACTAAAAGAATAAACATTCAGCTTAAAGTTATGTTTCTTAAAAAATACACTAGCAGAGGCTTGATCTTAAGGACTAGCGCTGTCTATCCTTCATGGGTTTATGGCCAGGCAATTTCTTCTCCTCTTTTGTAATATAGGTCCTCTTTGGAACCTAAGACCACACTTTAGTATTTCTTTTGTTTGGTCTTACTGTGGGTTCTTAAAGTTCAAACCATCCACGACTGGCCATAAACTCATGAGCTGAACCTGGATACTTTTTATCAAGTCAGTGGCAAACTTTTTATCCTGGATTAACTGTTTTTCTGTTTATTACCCTTTGACAACTGACCATCTGGTTCTTTAAAATTCTTGTTCTCCAACGCTAAATTTGTTTACTTTGTACCTCCTTCTTCAGTTCAATAGTAGTTTATTTGTGTCTTATTCGAGAGAATGTAGAATTTTGCAGGAGACCCTGTACAAAGCCTGCACTTCTTGTTTCAAACAGCATCAGCGTGAGTGGGCAATAAATGTGGGAAAGTGCTTGGTACAAACACTGAACTTCTGCCTGTCGGTTTTGTTTTTTCCTGTGGGATTTGCTTATACACTGATTAGTCATGTGAAAGAATCTCCCAAGGAATGTTAATTTTTATTATGTGATATTTGTAGCCTAATATACATATATATATTTTATAAATATATATATATATATATATATATATATATATATATATATATATATATATATATATATATATATATATATATATATATATATATATATATATATATATATATATATAAAATACATATATATATATATATATATATATATATATATATATATATATATTATATAATATATATATATATATATATATATATATATATATATATATATATATATATATATATATATATATATATATATATATAAATATAAAAATATCACATATATAAGCAAATACTAAATTAAAGAAGGTTACAAAGTAAACAAAAATAGCAAGAATTCAGTTGTCAAAGGGTAATAAACAGAAAGTTAATCCAGGATAATCTGGGATCTTGGGAATAAATTTCTTTTGTTTTCTTTCATGGGGATTAACTTTCTGTTTAACCCTTTGACAACTGACCAAAAACCTTCTTTTAATTTGTCCTGAAAGTCTTGGTACTGAACTTCTGCCTGTCTTTTTCCTGTGGGATTTGCTTATACACTGAAGTCATTAGAGATTATATATATATATATATATATATATATATATATATATATATATATATATATATATATATATATATATATATATATATATAAAATAGTATATATATATATATATATATATATATATATATTTTCCCATGAAAGATATTTAGGTCACAAATATCACATAATTCCTTGGGAATAAATTCTTTCATGGGGAAATAAATCTAAAAATTTAATTTGTCCTGGTTAGAGATTATATATATATATATATATATATATATATATATATATATATATATATATTAGATTTACTTCCCCAATTTAGTGAATTTAGTGTTACGTGACATTTGTGACCTAATATACACATATATATATATATATATATATATATATATATATATATATATATATATATATATATATATATATATATATATATATATATATATATATATATATATATATATATATATATATATATATATTTATATATATATATATATATATATATATATATATATATATATTATAATATATATATATATATATATATATATATATTATAACACACAAAGTTGCTGCACAGCGCGCCTCCCCCCCACCTAATTTACCCTTTGTTTATTAAGAATAAATTCGCCGCCACATGGCCGATCGTATTTGACCTAGATATCAGAGCAAAGTTATCAACTTTTCGATCTGTCCTTCTTTTTACCTGGAACAGATATTGAGATGACCCGGATAAAAAAGGGCAAAGATAGGAGACTGAATGCCACTCCCTTAAGCAGCTTAGCCCAACTAAGGTGCTTAAAACAACCTTTCTAAAGGCAAAGTAAGCTGCCTGAATTGTCTTTATCCACAGGAAACCTGGGAAGGGGAAACCGATCACTGACCACCTGGCAAAGGACACATTGTTTGCACACGGCCTCAGAGCAAATTCAATTATTAGATTTACTTTCCCGTGAAAGAATATATTCCCAAGGAATAGTGAATTTAGTATTATGTGACATTTGTGACCTAATATACACACACACATATATATATATATATATATATATATATATATATATATATATATATATATATATATATATATATATATATATATATATATATTTATAACTTACAATATATATATATATATATATATATATATATATATATATATATATATATATATATATATATATATAATTTACAATATAAGAAGTCGCTGCACAGTGGTCCCCCCCCCACCTAATTTACCCTTTGTTTATTGAGAATAAAGTCGCCGCCGCATGGCCGATCGTTTTTGACCTAGATAACAGAGCAAAGTTATCAACATTTCGATCTGTCCTTCTTTTTACCTGGAACAGATATTGAGATGACACAGATAAAAAAGGGCTTAAAACAACCTGTCTAAAGGCAAAGTAAGGTGCCTGAATTGTCTTTATCTGCTGGAAACCTGGGAAGAGGAAACCGATCGCTGACCACTTGGCAAATGACACATTGTTTACACACGGCTTCAGCTAAAGAGAAGTGCACATGGCACCGACACGGCTGGAGCCTTAAAAGGGCAGTAAGCAGGAGGCAGTTAGTCGTGTGAACAGGAGACGTGCAGAAGAGGCCGTCAGCCATATGCACGGGCGGGTGATACAGTTGCTGAGAAACCATTCATTCTTCGCCTCGGCCCGACTCCAGGTGACAGTCATCCTCAAGGGACAGTGTGCATCGTCACTGTGATCGTCCCTCGTCATTCTTCGCCAGCGACCCGCTTCCCCTAAGGTAAAGTGCAAGTAAAGACTTTTTAGTCACGACTGTTTGCCCTTTAGAAAGTGATTGGAGTACCAGTATTTCACCTCTGTCCTCGTGCCAGTTTATCCCGTGCCATTTCCAATGTCCTGTGTTCAAGTGTAAAGTGGTCACTCATTCCTCGAGTCTTGGCACCGTCAGTGCAAACTGGAGTCATATTCGGTGAAATTGTTCCTCTACTGGCAGGTAATATGTAAATCTCTCTTGCAGAGGGACATTTTCGCAGTGGACTTTTCTTGGACTGTGCCTTGCCCTTAGTCAAGACTCCAGTAGAAGGATCTTCAGGCTTTGCAAGCCCTTTATCAGTTTACTTATCCATTTTCCCTTCTAATGCTTTCTTTTGTAAATATAATTCTTTAATTTATCCTAAGTGTTTACATAACATTTCCTTATGATGTAGAGCCTTCAGCTCCTAAATTCACCCCTTTTTCTGTGTTTTTTACGATTTCCCTTTACGTAAGTCAGAACTCCAGGGCCAGTTAAATAAAGTTTCTGTTGCCGGCCTGTAAAAATACCATAAACTCAGGGAAATACATAAATATATATATATATATATATATATATATATATATATATATATATATATATAAAATGTATAATCTTTAACCAGGACAAATTCAATTATTAGATTTATTTCCCCATGAAAAATTTATTCCCAAGGAATAGTTAATTTAGTATTACCTAATATACATATATATATTTTATAAAATACATATATATATATATATATATATATATATATATATATATATATATATATATATATATATATATATATATATATATATATATATATATATATATATATATATATATATATATGTATATTTATAAAATATATATTATATTAGGCCACAAATATCACATAATACTAAATTAACTATTCCTTGGGAATAAATTCTTTCATGGGGAAATAAATCTAATAATTGAATTTGTCCTGGTTAAAGATTATACATTTTTATATATATATATATATATATATATATATATATATATATATATATATATATATATATATATATATATATATATATATAATCTTTAGCCAGGACAAATTCAATTATATATATATATATAATATACTGTATACAGTATTCATATATATATGTATATGTCTATTTATGTGTATATACAGACACTACCCTACATATGAAAGAGTTATGTTCCAAACGGCCATATGTATCTTGAATTGTTTGTAAGTTGGTCTTCATTCCTATTTACTGTAAGTACTGTATGATATTAAGTCAATACAGTTCTGTATGTTTTTTCTTGCTAAATCACAATACAGTACTGTATTTTATAGAGTACGGTACTTTGTCAATTGTAACTGAGCTGAATAGGTGTGCAGAACAAAATTTGAACTTAAAAGTGGTAAGGGGAGCACTCCGAAAACAATTTTAATTTACAATCACGTTTGTTCATAACTCTGAATGTTCGTAACTTGAATGTTCGTAAGTAAGGTAGTGTCTTACATACATACATGCATACATAAATATATATACAGGCAGTCCCCGGCTTACGACGTTCCGAGGTTATGGCGCTTTTTGAATATATTCATCAGAAATTATTTCCTGGTTTACGACGCATGTTCCGGGGTTATGACGTGTCGTATGCCGATCCAACGGAAGAAATATGGCTCCAAAATGGCAGAATAATAAAAATTTGGAGGGTTTTTTGATGAAAAACTCAATAAAAATGCAGTTTACATTGTTTTCAATACACCCAAAGCATTAAAAGGAAGGTTTTCTTAGGATTTCTGACGATTTTTTGGTTCACGACAATTTTCGGTGTATGACGCGGCGTAAAAACGGAACCCCCATCATAAACCGGGGACTGCCTGTAATGTCTGACCAGGACAAATTCAATTATTAGATTTACATCCCCATGAAGGAATTTATTCCCAAAGAATAGTGAATTTAATATTATGTGATATCTGTGACTTGATATACATACATACATACATATGTATATATATATACAGTATATATATATATATATATATATATATATATATATATATATATATATATATATATATATATATATATATATACTATATGTATATATATATATATATATATATATAAATATATATAAATATATATATATATATATATATATATATATATATATATATATATATATATATATATATATATATATATATATATATATATATATATATATATATATATATATATATATATATATATATATCCAAACAGCAGTGGCCACAGCCAGATATACATCAATGGGGAGGCAGATATAAAGACTTATTTTAAAAAGGGTCAATTTATTCCTGACGTTTCGTAATGGCTTCATTACATTTTCAAGGACTGTACAAAATAAATAACTTAAGTTACAAAAAGGCTATAAATTTAAATTAAAAAAAAATTAGGATTGCACAATGGATTACAAATTTAAAAAAAATAAAAAGTAGAAGGGACAATTAAAAAGGACATCATAAAAAACAAAACAAAATCTCTCTAAAAAAATATATACAGTATATACAATATAAAAAATAATAAAAAGTAAGATCTGGACCAACCTATTCAGTGGCAATGTTAAAACTGAACTGAAAACGAAACGTTGGGAATAAATTGACCCTTTTTAAAACAAGTCTTTATGTCTGCCTCAATGATATATATATCAATGATATATATATATATATATATATATATATATATATATATATATATATATATATATATATATATATATATATATATATATATATATATATATATATATATATATATATATATATATATATATATATATATATCAAAACCAAACACCAAAAGGAAGAAATGAAAAATTGTTTGAATCTTGATTTATGCCAGCTTTATTGCTAAGCCATCTTCAGAAGACTGATACAAAGTGTTGGAAAATCAACATTTATATGCTAGCAGGACAGTATATAAAAACTTGTAAAAAGTAACTTTTCATTTTGTAATTTAATTTTTTTTTCTTGTTACAATGAATTGAAACTATTTAGCTTTCAGTTGACACCAAAACCAGCATGGAAAGTAACTTTAGTATCAATGATCAAAGTAAAATATTGTTAATCACATATGGTGTTGCCAAGAAATTTCTTGACTCTGGGACAGATGTGATATGGTAGGGCCAAGTGAGTTAAAGGGTTAACACCTGTATAGAATTGGAAGAGTGATGATCTCTCAGTAGCTTCTTCTTGTCAAGTGAATTTTTAGGCTCAGTGTCAGTATATAGTAAGCTTTATTTACATCTTGAAACAGCAGGACTTGTGAAAAATTAATGTGTTTTTAGATGTGGAATAGACAATTATAGGTTGAATTTATTAAAAAAAATAATTCCAACCACTTGATGGATTTGATGCTTGGGATGTTTAGTTAATTTTGATTGCTTTTTTTTAACTTGGTTGACCACAATGTTCCTGCTTAAAAACATCACAGCATAACATGTAGAATTATGTACTAAACTTTTAACAAAGGTTTTCAAGTGATCTTAGTAAGATGATGCCTGTAATGTATGGTGTTCCACTAGGTGGGAATCTGGGACCTTAAGTGTTTAGTTTTTACTATTGGCATAATTGGCTGTTGTATGCCAATGATGAAACTCTTTTTGCGGTTATTCCTTCTCCCCTAATGCAAAGGGAAGTTGCTGGTAGCAAAGTTCTGAGGTTGGTAGATAAGAGGTGTAGCTTGTGCGGGTATAAGGCTGGATGTGTACAAAACCATAATATTATTGAAAAGCATATCTCTTACCACTGTCCACAGCCCTTTGTTAGCCGAACCGGTTGAGCTTCAGACTGTCGCTCGATGGACCGGAGTTCAATTCCCGCGGCCGGCTGATGAAGAGTTAGAGGAATGTATTTCTGGTGATAGAAATTCATTTCTCGCTCTAATGTGGTTCGGATTCCACAATAAGCTGTAGGTCCCGTTGCTAAGTAACCAATTGGTTCTTAGCCACGTAAAATAAGTCTAATCCTTCGGGCCAGCCCTAGGAGAGCTGTTAATCAGCTCAGTGGTCTGGTAAAACTAAGGTATACTTACTTACCACTGTCCACCTAATTCTTGGTTCACTGATATCAGTCTACTTAGTAATTCTGATGTGTTGCCATTGTTAGATGTTGCATACACTTAATTCATTACAACACTTGGAAAAGATATGATTTAATTCTTTAAGAATATTTTTAATGACTGCTGTATGAGTGTTATTATCATGAAGTAGCTTGCTACTCAGTTATTTTCCTAAATTCCCATATGGCTTGCCAAGGAATTTGACCTTAAATGGAGTGAAAATTGGAGCATGGTAAATTTTCTAAAAATGACAGGTAGGTAGTAAGAGACCATAGTCATAGGCATAGGAAGTGGGTGAAAAATAGCTGAGGTAAGTGGATGGTGCAAAGAGCCTTGCACTTTATACGGTGTGCCACTGCCGCTCAATACATACTGCATGTGGTTCCCCTTATTGTTTTTATGCACTTTTATGCTATTTATTTACCATGCTTCAGAACCATTATTCTACATTTTTAAGAGTATTGTATTCCTTTCTAATTGATAGGTAAATAATAGGACGTTAGTCTCCCTAAAATTATTATTTGGAGGGTTTGTGTTCTTTTTCAAGAATGGTAATTAATTTAGACCATCATTAATGAGTGTCCACATGGCCTTCTTGCTAATTATTTTATTTGAATTGTAAACTTCCACTATTGCCAGAAGTTTCTCAGCTTCTTTCATTTGTATTATAGTCCACTTGTTTCAAATAGTACAGTATTCACATTCATATTATTGAAATAGGCTATGTTATCTCAGTGACCAGTATCAGAGATCTTACAATTTATTGTAAAACAGTGGAACTACGTATTTGACAGTGTCATTAATATTATGTTCAAAAATTTGAGAATTTTTTAGAGTTACCTCCAAGTACAGGTACCAAGCTGTTTTACATAAGTTTGTATGGCTAAATTTTCGTAATATTAACTGCTTGAACAAACTAATTTTAAATTACCATATTTGGTGGCATAGAAAATGCACTTTTTGTCAAAAAGAAAAGCTCAAAAAATCATCCCTGGGCCTTATACTTGAAGGTGAGGCCTTCTGTAAGCTACTATCATCCCTGACACTCACTACCATAGGCAACTTTTACCCCATGTGGCAGTACTACAGTATCTATTCTGACTCCATAAGAAGATTATTTACTTGAACAGTGATTTATTATTATTATTATTATTATTATTATTATTATTACTTTATTCCTATGGAGATACAAACACTACGTCTTTCATATGTGGAGTATCCCTCCTGTGCATGCCTGGACAGGCTATGTGCTGAATAAAATAAACTTGGTACCCGGGTTGAGATGGGGGAGAGGGGATACCCATTCTCACCCATTTGGTGCTACCCATTGTTCCTCCAGCTGTGATATAGTTCAGACATTTCCTGTATTTGTGTTTTTGTGTGTGCTGGCTATTCCTTTGCTTGAATTTTTTGAATTAGACATTCTGAATGCATCAGTATGTTACTGGTTTCTTTTTGTGGCTAAAAGTGCTAGTGTTTTGTGCTTTTTTGGGAGGGCTTTGGTGGTTTTTTGGTGGTTCTTTGTCTCATGGAAAGCAGACAGAATGTTGTTGTGAAGGTTGTAGTCAATCTTTTAGTCATTTTATGTCACCTTTGGAGATAGTTCCACATTCAATGCGTATTTCTTGCAGGGGATAAGAGTGTTCTCATGATTCCCCCTGCCCTGAATTTGCTGAATGGCCTCCACCTGGGAGCATTATGGGGAGAGGAGTAGGAACCTTAAGAAGGATGCATTGTCCAGCAGAGACCCTTTGCCAAGTCCTGCCAGGACATTCTCTCCCCCTGTGTCCATCCTCCTTACCCTTCCCTCCTCTCCCAGCTCTTCTTCCTCTTCTGATAAGTCCAAACCACTGTTTTTGAAACTGACTACAGCTTCATCAGACAAGGTACAGTAACTGAAAAAGGTTTGGCCTTTATTAAGCATTCTAAGCTCACCTTCTCTTTCATTGTTTTCAAGTCTTTGGCTAGGCATACAAGTGAACAGCAGTACAGTCTCCCCCCCTGTCTCACCATGTCCACCTCCTGGAGATACCACCAGTGGTGAAGCACATGGAGGTTCTCACCTCCCCACCCTACACCAGACCCCCCCCCAGTGATGGCCGACCTCCAGCACCTACCTCTCATTTGAGCAAGCAAGTGACTGCCAAGAAATGTCACCAACATCCTTCAACACCTTTATCTCCTCATCCTCCTGTTCCTCATCAGACCATCCCTATTGACAAAGACTAAGAAGAGCAAGATCTCTCAAAGGGGAACTTATTCTCCATCTTGTTGCTCCTCTCCAGGAGGTGGAGCAGATCCAACCAATCCCTCTCCAGTGACTGACCTTCTTGGAGGAGCTCCTCATCTTCACCCCACCTCAGCTTCAACAGGTACAGGACCCGAGTTCTTGTGAAGACCGCAAGCACATAGGCATTTCTGCTCCTCTCTCTACTCCTGTAGCAGACGCTCCACCTAAGGAGTGAGTTTCCATATATGATGGATTATTGTTTTATCTCTATAGGAACAAATGTCTAATTTTTCAAGTAATTTTTATTTTTCTTAGCCTTTCATAGTGGAGGTAACCCACAACGTCCACCCCACATCATTATTTCCCCTCAGTTTTTCATCCTGATTATGAGTAGAAAGAACATTGGGTAGTGTCAGTTGGGCAAGAATGGTCATCCCTCTCCCCCATTTCCATCTGGGTACCATCCTTGTTGAGTTGGTGCACAACCAATCTAGTGCATGCACAGGAAAATAGTCCGTATTTGAAAGACTATGGTTTGCATACCTTGGAAAAATATACTTTAATAATTTGGCATATTATTTTCATTATTATTATTACATGTACAAAAAATTGATCTTGGAAATTGTGTATACAGTGCCAAAATATGAAAATTTTTGTGTAGAATGCACATAGTAATGATTGCCTCTGACATTATATGATTTTTTTTTAGGTGGAGCACTCAGGGAGATATTACTGTGAAGCTCAGGGAGTTCCATTATCAACTCCAGGAAGAACAAAGCCTGTTAATTTACAAGTCATTCCATGTAAGTGTAACTATAATTATATGTAGGTCTGTGTTGTTTGACAAAATATCTTCATAAAATGAAATTAATAAGAAATATGGATATGGAAGATGTAATGTATTGATGTAATTTTGCTGTAGGTATTTAGCGATATCCTTGCCTTTTGAATATTTTTCTAGCAAATAATATCCAGCAAGTAAAGCATGGATCCTGGGAAGCCCTCCATGCACCAATTTCTAACTTCCATTTTCTCCTTCCTAATCATGCTGCACGGATATTATAGTAACCTCTCATGACATGTCCCGGCTTGAGCAAACCCCACCAGAATTAAACTTCAAAAAAAGCAATGTACTTTTCCATCACCGTTTGCTTTCTCCCTCATCCTTGTCTAGCTCATCTAAGGTAGTACCTGCTTTGCATACTCCTCAAGCTTCACCCACCCATTCATCAGTGGATTTCTTAATTACTCCTTTGCCTCATTCCCGTATGCTTGCTGCTGCTCCTTCTTTCCCTTCTGCTCTTAAGTCATGGTCATCAACGTTTGTTACTCAAACGCCAAATGGACATAAGACTTCCAGGAATAAAGGACCACTTCCAGCATCACCAAAAGGCACTAGGGGCCTCTTTATAGAGGACCGTCATACTCTTATTTCAGGTAGCCATGAAATATTAAGCAGTCTTGCCCTTGTCTCTCAAATAAAATTCTTTGTCATTTAATGTGGAGGATTCCTTACTATTCATTTATTCTTAGAGGAACATTCACAATAAGAAGTAGGTTCCAGATTATGTTAAAGAAATTATATATACAGTACTATTCCTTTGTATACATGTTTTGTCAGGTGGTAGACTTTTTAGGGTGTTTCTGATACTTGAATAGCTTCATTTTTTAGCTCTAAAGATTAATCATTAGTATTTGGGTTATGATTATTTTTTTAATGAAAAAGTTCCTGATACAGTTTCTCTTGCAGAGGAGATTAATAATTGAATTTCAAAGCCTGAATATCAGAATTGAATATGGAGGCCACCTTTCTTATATGCATCACTTGAGAATGGGATTCTTCTAAAAATTTTGTCATGAATATTAAGAACTTTATGAGATTTAATGACTGTCAGATCATTAAGGGAATCATATCTAATTTAATGGAAGCTAGACAGGTTGAAGAGAAAATTTTGCAAGAAAATGAATCTTTCTGATGTGGAGAAAGTAACTCTTGTATTGTATGCAGAAGCCTCTTAACCCTTTCAGATTTTGACTCCATGCCAGTTTTGTCTATGCTGCATACACCTCACATGTAGGTCTCACTTAGCAATAATTGTAACTACTTCATGTTAGAATTTGTGTTGGTTATGTTTATCATGTACAGGATGCAGGATAAATTGAGAAAATTAATTAATATAAAATGATTCTACATTATGACAGTTTTACACCACTGAAAACTCAGGAGTTGAGGATTTGAATTATGTAATTTTACGCCACCAGAATCTAGAAGGGTCAAGGTGAAAATCTCTTTACAATAAGATTGTCAGTTAAGTGTAATTTTCATTAGATCTGAGGGGTTCATAGAAGCCTTTAAAAATTATTGCCCTAAAGCTTCTCTCATGCTGCTTACATATGGGCATTAGGGGAGTGAAGATGCTTAAAAGGAAGCCAAAGCCACAACTACAACGATCTGATCAAATGTAGCCATTCACGTCAGTGATTATATAATGTGAAAACTCATCCCATCTTTAACAAATGTCAGATAGTATGGAACTATAAAACCCCCCCCAAAAAACAAATTTTGGCTTCCTTCAGACCATATAGAGGGACATTAAACCCTTACAGGCTGGGGTAAAATACATTATGAACACCCCTAGACCAGGCAAACTTTAAGGTTGGCCAATTTAAAAAAAAAATCAATGGAAAGAGGAAGATATGCAAATGCACATGGTATTAGAAAAAAAATTCGGACAAGTTTTCTGTACCTTCCACAGGAAGTTGAAAGTGAATATTTACAACCCTATGCAGGACCTCTTTTCCAAGACACATACAAAAATTTTAATTTTATTAAGTTATACTTGTTCTTTCTAATACTAAATTTTATTTTGTTTTTAAAAATTACAATTACAGCTCACATAATATCATAACAGATAACAACTAAAATCAGTAACAGTTTCTGAGTATATTTATAGTAAATTATTTATGAGATGTACTGGAGTGGGGAGATGTAGTATCTTTTAGTGAGTTATGTTTTTTTCAAATATTTCTTTGTACTTAGTTTGCAAGATTACAATTATAGCTGACATACAAATGTAAAATATAAGAACTAAAACCAACAGCAATCCCTGGGTATATTTATGGGCAAATTATACAAGATGTCCTGGGACAGGGAGATGTAATACAACCCCCCTATGAAATCTAAGTTAAACTGATCTCCCTCTATCCTGTACTGAGGGCTAGTGTGCCATAAGAGTTTTCATAAGTCATGTATGGTCCATTCAAATGATCTGAACATTTTTCCCACAAAATTTGTTCAAACTGCATGGTGCAAAATATAAATTATTACCTGAGGCACGCTGGATTGAACATCAAGAGCAATTATTATGTCTCAAATGACCATGCCTGGAGACAAGGGGTTAAAGTAATTTTATCTTATATTTTAACTGGTCACATTTGTTAGACCTATGTATATGTGAGGAATAGCCCACATTACCTAATTCCTACATGCATAAAAGGCATGTTAACAACAACAGTCAAATATTCATGTGAATCTCCAAACCTCAGGTTTTAAAAACAAATCACATGAAGAAATGTTTTAAGAGAAATCATCATATTCGGTTTATCCAATTACTTGATTCCCAGAGTTATAGTCATTGAATGAAATGTAAATATTGGTGTAAGAACAAAGCTTTTGGGCCATCCCTATATGAGTTAAGAACTTTACCTCAGTGTTATGGCTAGACTGCCCTATAAAGATGATCTTCTGAAATGAACATTCATCTTAATGTTCAGTAAGCATACTCTCCAGCTTTATTTTTGTTCTAGTGATACATAAAATTGCTGATTGATACTTATGTAATTCAAAACTTTATTGAATTTGCACTGCAGCCAAAGCATTCCCTTACAAAGCCTTAAAACACAGTTGTTTTAAATACAGGACCATATGTATATTTATTGAAAAGACGATCCTACTTTGTTAAGTGGTGAGATTCCTTTCAAGTTGGGTCAGCCTCCCTACATCTCTTGCCAACCTTATTTTTCTACAGTTCCACATGTGTTAACATCCTCATATGCACACAGTTTTCTTGAAATGTGTGTTTCCATCAAATCAGCTTCCAGTATATATTGATTTTTTTGCAAAATTTTGTCAAATTTAGTGATCTCCAGGGATCATACTTAGACACTCATGCCAAAGGACTCATTGTAATGATTATTTATTTGGAAGAGCAATAAGGTTACACACATCATGAACAGTCAGTAGTGTTTGATGGAGCTATTTTCATCATATTGGTTTCACATGCTGATTGTATATATATAAACCCCATTCTTATATCCATTTTGTGGTGGACATCTTTAAAGTAAGCCTACTATGATTATGTTAGTAATCCCTACTGTTTTTTCTTAAGCATGGTGCATCAAAAGGTTATAAATGATCTCACTAGATAAAATTGCGTGGTTAGTTATATTTTCTTAGATAACTAGCATATGGTTGTTGTTGCTTTCATTTGAGTTATTAATGTTGTGTTGATACAAGTATTTTCCAGTGATGCAGTATAGCATAAAAATTTTTCCAGCTTCCTAAGTAACATGCATTAAATTTTGTCTCCTACTGGAACAGATTTTGGTGAGGTTTGCTCTCAGTGTAAGAGAATTTCAGCATGAGTTTTCATTTATCTTATTCAGTAGTCTTTGAAAATGTTTTGGCAGAGGCCTTTGCAGACAAGGCTAATTTCAAAGACCATTTAAGACCTTTGAAGAAAGAAGTGGCAATACTTTACCAACCTGTGTTTTTTCTCTTCTTCCCTTTCCCCCTTACTTGCTTTGACTTTCAAATAAAATCTTATTTATAGATCATCAATTCCAGTCCTTGAGGGACATGATTGTTTCTGTTTTGACCCATGTTCTGTTCTGGTACTGCTTTTATTTTCTGTGCTCCTCATCTTTTACTTGTCTTTTGTTATTACCTGTCTTCAACTGAGGTTCTAATACTCCCCTTCATGCCAAATTTCATCCAGATTTTAACAATTTCTTCGGTTTTCTCATCCTGGCAAGGTTGTTCTCTCTTGCTATATATTTTTCCTTTCTGCCCACTGTTAGCGTATACAAATGTTTAACTCCTTCCTACCTGTAATTATCTTACTGCCTATACAAACTTTTAAAACCTTCCTACCTTGTGTTATCTTACTGTCTTAACATTTCTACTTCTTGCAAGTATTAGTAAGGTTTTTTATTTAGTATACTTTTTACTACTGTAGTGCTTGCACTTAGGTAGAGGCTACTTTTAAAATTCTGGAAGACTTATGAGGACAAAGAAGCTTTCTGCAGAGATAGAAAACATTTAGATAATTGGCATCACTTCCCTGTAGCAGTGCATACAGATATAGGTTTACAATCCAGGACTTCTACTTCTCCAAGGACCATAACACTGAAGTTCCACCTTCAGTTCTGTCATCCAGGGTGCTTGCTACACTTCCATCTCCAGTTCTCATCCACTAAAAATGTGCACCCCACCTCCAGCTGTGGTGTTTACCGGCCTACTAACATGTAGATTGATTTATTTATCATCTTACTGGCAGATCCCATGCTCCTGGCAAGGGTTGTAATTCTAGTTAGAGAGAATAATCCTTTGGCCATCATCATAATTCTAGTAAGAGAGAATGATCCTTAGGCCACTGTGAACAGTTATTTGACAGACTCAGTCCATGGAAGTTCCTTTTTTTCTCCTGGATCCCTTTGTTAGTTTTATCTTCCTAGAGGAGCCTATATTTGCTTCTTTTTACCTCCAGTTTTAAGAGAAGCAGTTGTATGGAAACTCTTGTTCCTCCTTAACCTCATGATCTACAGTAATTCAGATGGTCTTTCTCCTTACGGTGAGTTGCACCACCCTAGTTTTTTCCTAGGTCATTAATAAGGCCAGGAAACTCTCATTTCTTCCCATGTTTTCTTGCTTCACCCTACCTTAAGTTTTCTTAATTAAATATTCTTGTTCCTCTGCCTTTTTTATGTGTTTGCATTCTTGGTTTTGACATTGCTGTAAATGTGTCTGGGGTTAAGTTTCCCTGGATTTTCAGTGGTCCTTTTGGCCTTCCATCAGGCTATGAGTGATCTTAGTGAACTTAAACTTGTTCTGTAGGATGTCACCAGTGGTACAGTGTTCATCAGCTGGAATAAGTACAGTACAGAAGGGGCAGTTTAGTCTGCTATGATGGTGGTGACAGTGAGGAATGTAGATATTTAGCAGCATCCCTTAAGCACTTGTTGATGGGGGCACTCCTCAAGTTCCACCTGTTTTTTGTTGGTTTTCCCAACATATAGGTCTTGGATTTTCTCAGATATGACTTCCCTTGTTGCTTTTGAAAATGACCTTGATCTCCATCCTTATAGCAATGTTCAGGGCACTGCAGGTAGCAGTATCAGACTGACAATCAGACAATGCAACCAGACTAGAAAAACCAGATTCATTTTTCTACTGGAATTATATGAGTTCCTAGTATAAGACTGACAAAAAAAGCATGTAAAACTAAATTAAGATAAGTGTGGACCTTATTGATAATTGGATAAAAATTGCCATTTAATAAGAATGAGATACACAACAAAAACCTAATGAGAATGAATCCTAGACCTTTAATAGAAATTAAAGTGTAAAGTCATATATTTGTATATTTCCATGATGACTTTTGCCCCCACTCCTATATGAACCTTACTTCATATACATCACTTGACAGGAATACTTATAACTGCAAAAATTTTTGGAAGCTGTGATAATATTATTTGGCTAAGAATTTGCTGAATGGTTTGTGTCAAAACTTACTAGCCAACCCTAAAAAATATAAATTAATTAGTTTTAACTACTATGATTGCAAGGCCTCATCTTTCTAGTATGAATGTGGGTTATGGTGATATACTTTTATTTGCCCAGAATGGCTGAGTAGGATCCTTGATTGGTCCATGAAGATAACCTTCTTTCTAATTTTATGAGGACATATCTGTGCAGTATTGCAGCAATTGTTATTTGCTCTGAAGGTTCCTAAGGAGAAATGGTTGAATTCCTTTGTCAACAATGACTGTAACTCTGAATACAAAGTAAAGTTCTAGTCTTTGAGAACCGATACTTTTTTCTCCATGAACTTCAGTGAGATTTTAAGAACTACCCATGATAGAAAAAATGTAAATTACAAGAGTTAAAAAAGTAATTTAAGAAGTCTTCTTTAGGAGTAATGAAAGTAGTATCTTCTTAAGTTTTGAAGTGAAGGCTCTGGCAGTCAGTTACCAACAGTAACAAGTGAAATAATATAATGCAAAGTTACATGAGTATTGATGGTGGGGTAATTGGATTGGAGTAAGGGGATGATTGAGTATGCAGAATTTTGATTGGTTAGAGAGGTTGCCAAATTCTCTTGTTGCTGTGCCCGATAACTTATGCATAGAGATCCTTTGGGATGTACTGGTGGGATAGTCTGGACACGGAGGGGAAGTTGGTTGGTGTTTCTCCTGCGCATATGACAGCCTTCCTCTGTGTGTGGTTGGTCACCCTCCTTTTCCATCACTTTGCCTGTCATTTACATTTGGCATCAAGTAATTTTTTTTTTTATATTTCCCACAGTTTTTGAGAGAATTCAGATTTGTTCCCTAGGCTTCTTTTCCGAGTGTGGTGAGCCTCAAAAGGTGTAGGGAGTGCCAGTCTAGTTTGGAATGTATATTTGTTGCCCTGATTTTTCCATCTCTTTCTGATCTGTGATGTTTCTGTTGGTAGTGATTGTAGATGAAATTTTGTGAAGGTGGCAAGATAGTTGGTTTAAATGTCTGGTGGTTGCCATTCCAGTATATGCCATTGGGCATGTAAATGTGTAAATAACATTATTCAAATATGTCTTGGGCCCTAGGTTATCCTTCATGTTTTTAATATAAAGATAACCTTGTTTATTTTCAGCAATTGTTTTTCTGAAAGCTTTTTTCAGTCTCAAGGTATATATGGTGTATGTAGTTCATGAAAAAAAATGTATAGTGCCTGTATGGTTATTTTTAGTGTTTGTGTTCTTGTTATGTGCCTCTTGCTCATGGTGCTCTTCTTTTGTCATTTCATTATATCATTCAGTAAACTATTATTGATTAGTATTTGTCCTGATGTCCCTATCTTCATGGCCAGATCCCTCTATGTGGGTTAGTTAGTGATAACAAATTGGACAAAGGTGTCTACCACATACATTATATACCTGTCCACACACTCACCAGAACCATTAAGCAGAGGCCCAGGGTTATTGGTGGTATAGCCAGTGGGAGTCTGCTGCACACACATTTCCAGGAAGGGTAGGGCACCATTAGTGCTTCCTTCAGAGGGAAAATGAAAGATAGAAGTACTCCTTGGAAGGCCTGTGTAGAACTTCCAAGTCCCCTTCATTCTCCCCTTCATTCTCCATTCACAGATGTATTATCTTGTACTAATGGTATTGGTTGGGGCAGGGAATCCTTTTGAAAACCTCTTTGATCATGTTTGTGTAGATATTAGCAAATAGTATCCCAAATGGCATCCCACTGAATGTTGGCAAAGATACCCTAGACATCCAAAGAAGCAGTGGTACTTGTACTAGAACAGCCATGGAGTTCCTGTAGAAAACTGGCCAATGACTGGAGGCAGCACTGTCAGGGATATAAGGAGTTCACACTTAGGAGTTCACTAAGTTTCTCAATGATATTGTAGGTGGAAATCGGTATCTTGCTGATGATGGGTCATAGAGGATTTCCAGACTTGTGGGTTTTTGCTATGCCCAATAGAGATATTATTTTGAAGTCCTCTTGGGTAAGGAGGAGCTAGGTGCATCCCTTGAGTCAGTGATTCTCTCTGCAGTCCTGTTAACATCTCTGTGGATGTCTTCAGCAGGGGTCTTGCTGGTTCACCAGAACTTTGTGCATCAGCAGGATTTGGTCCAACTCTGGTGGTATTCATCTGTATCACTGTGTACTAGGGTTGCTGTTTGTTTAGCGCTCTATATGTGATGGTCTGGTTTTGTTGCAAACCCCTGGTGGAATTCTTCATTTCTTCGTTTAAGATGGAGCTTCTCTGTTGAAAGGGCTGAAAGGATTTGCTCAACCTGACTGCCTTAGTCCTTGAGGGACTGGATGGATAGAATCAAGGGGAACTTCTACCTGTTTTCACATGGCATGTTTATTTGGTGGTTTTTGGTAATATGTTTGTTCAAACTGAGGTTTATGAGATCTTTCTTGGATGCTGGTTTTTATTTGATCATATTAATGTATTTATTTTCCATCATGGAATCTTAAAACTTCCACCATTGGGTCTTAATGAGTTTCTTCAAGATAACTCATTTTCTTTCAGTATTCATATTCTTGCAGGCTCCATCTTTTCAGATTATGTTTGGGGAGGTCACATTGTTCTGAGATGTCACAAAGTCTAAAGTATCTCCATCCCATGGTATGTAAGATCTTTGATATTTGCTGCTGCTCCTTGTGGATCTGTTTACAGTGTTGTTCTTAATTGCACTAAATTGAACCTTTGCTTCTAGACAGACTCCCTAGAAACCTCCAACTATGGTCTAGTCTTCTTTTACAGTTGCTTATCAGCATATTTCAAAAAACATTTCCTGCTCTCCACCTTCAGGTTCACGGGCTTCCAAGAGATAGGCCTATCTGACATGGTTACTAGGTGCACCACTGCTCAAGTCCGTAACAGAATGACTCTTATGAACTCACTAGAATGGAGATCCTTTTCCAGTAACTTTGATGCAGAGAACATCATAACAAATTCCCCTTTTCAATGGGATTTCGTCTATTCCAGTCTCACAGCCTTCCTATGAGCCCCTGTATAGGCCTCTCTGCCAAAGTTGATTATTAAAATAGTCTTTCTTGTAATCTTGTGTCTGCCAAATATGTCAACAAACAGCATGGGTAATTATCTCATACAACACACACTAAAACTTAAGTTTTGAGGATCCTTCCTGATCCTCTTCCTTTTAGCTGCTGCAGAGATTGATAGATAGGAGTCATTCTTAAATTCCATGAGCTCTGAAAAAATTATGTTTTTGGCAATGAGTGTAAAATACCACTGCCAATTTTTGTTTGTCTTTCCTTCAGCTCTCCAAGGTTTGTCTCCAAGAACACTATATTCTTGGATTGTTGAAACTATTAAAGGGGCTACTTATGCAGTGTAAGTAAAGCACTTTACTCTCACTAAAGTTAGGTTCATGGAGTTTGGACTTTAGCTATTTCAACACTTTTTGAACTCTAGTTTGAGTTGACTAAACCAAACAAGAGTTGGAGATACCAGTCATCGTTCACTTTCTATCCTTAAAGATGCCGCCCACAAGTAAGTGAGTGTTTTCTCACACCCCTGTTATGATTACTGGTACTTTAGTCCAGGTAACTTCATCACTACCTCTTGCTGCCTCATCTCCAGTCTGCACTTGTCTCTTTGTTTTATAAAGTACCCTTACACATGCAACATTCTTCCCAGTTGTGTTTCTAGTTCTTAACTGCTGCCTTTTCCAGCTTTACAAATAATCAATCATTCCTCTTTTTGGCCAGGTCAGTCCTATCAAGCTTCCCATTTTTAAGCCATAAACTGAGTTATTTGAGTGCTGATGTAGATTCAGTACCTTCTTATTTGATGTTGGGATCCCAGTTAGAGAGCTGTTGGTTGTTTGATATCATCCCAAAGCTGCTATTTGCATCAGTCACTGCCTGTCTAAATAGATATTTGACTACCTAAGATAGTAGTTTGCTTGTTTTAAAAATTAAATATTATAAAAATAAATTTTGTATTTCATTCATACAAATTATTGCTTAATACTGTATTCGCCTTCCCACATCTCATGCTGTGTATCAAGATGTAGGGTCTCACTCCTCCTGAGAAGTGATCGTTCGCTATATAGGGAAGCAAGTTGTTTCTTTTTTTTTTTTGGCAAAGTGTGTACTGCATATGGTTGCCTGCATACCCACGTTAGATGGGGAAAAATACTGGCTATCAGAGGCAATTTTATTTTAATTTGTTTCTCTTAAAAAATACATTTTTATTATTTATAACCAACTACATATGGAAAGCTTGTTGCCCTTTTTGTGTGTATTCCTTCATGTATATGTGTGTGTATGTATGGTTTACATTTTCCTTTGGGAATTAACTTGTGCAGTTTGGTCGGAACAGAAATACATCTGATGCTTTCATATGTTTTTTATGTTAAGAACAAATAATTCCAAAGGGTTGAGGAAAACACACTAAATGTGCTCCCTTATTGAGATTGTCATTGCATTACTTACAACTGTTGATTGCTTCAGCTAAACAAATATGAGATATTTTCTTGATACTCTGTATTTTAAAGCCATTTTGCTTTGCTTTTCCCCATTATACAGTATTTTATGAAGTTCCTATTAAAGTACATGAGACCTTATGGCTAGTCAAAACTAAATGTCTTGAATGATGTTAGCTAAACTTGGACTAGCTTTAAACGTAATATGAAATCTGTTTAATGTAATATTTACCGTACTTTTACAGACAACTATTTTATTTTTAAGTTAAATTAGGGTGTAGATCAAAATTTGTGGAATTTCAAGGGTCTTTGTTTGTTCATGTAAATTGTTTGTTATTCATGGCATACTAGTAATGATATTTCACCACCAAATAATTGTATGCTATATGAACCAAAACTCTACTAGTTTTTTGTAATTTATGTATGATTTGGAATTGGAATTGTTTATCTTTTAAATTACTGTAAATGGTGTTTTTATTGTGTTAGCCTTTTTTTTTTTACTGTCATTCCGTAATGTTTTTTTTATTTATTCTTGTATGCTTGTAAGCCCATGGCTTGTTTGTCATAAAAACCCTGTTACACTAATGTGGTTGTATTTCTTGCTCCATCTGATGGTTTTAAATGGTAAGTACCCTGCATAAGAGGGTTATGGCACTGGAGCTGTTAAAAATAAGTAATCATATTCCAAAGATATTTTATATTGCTTGAACAGTAAAGATGGGCAAAATTATTCCAGAGCATAGATTTCCTTTGTAATTCTATAGGTGAACGATAGGCTATGGAGTAAGATGTTGTTTTGTTTGTAATTTAAGATGTGATTTTCTGCCTTGTCTTTCTCGTGTTGTCTGTTGTAACATTGTCAGGAACACCTTGTTACACAATAGCATAGAGAAAAGTTCATGATATGTCAGGTTGTAACTTAAAGATATATCTACTTTCAGTACAGAATTACTGTAGTTGAAACATTTTTATCATCTAGTTATAATGCTATTACAGGGACCATTAAATTATTTGCTTAACCCAGCTGAGTTCCATGTTAGATTAATTAGCAATATCGTGATTTTGAGTCTTGAATTTTTAAGCTTATAACTTCATCTTTGTCTGACTGTTGCAATTTTCCTATATAATATTAACATTCTTCTAAAGCTAATAGAAATTTGTGGAAAATATCAGGAACTTGGAAGTCTGAATCTTTGGCATCCTCTGGATCAAAACTGGCTCTAATAATATAAAATAATTGATAATCAGATCACCTTCCTCTCAGTTTTTAGTATGTTTTTAGGTAATTAAATATTGCGTAAACTAAATGTATACTAATTTTTCCAACAAAATTTTTTCTTATTAAGATGTAATGTCCAACCACTTATAAAATTCCAGTAAAGAACAAAATACCTCTACCCTTCCATTTCTTGACATGTGTTTTTGATTAACTGTAGTTTCATTAGTATCAGCACTTGTCACATGCATCAGTGAACATTTTACAGCCAAAGTGTTTTCCTATTAAAGTATAATGTCTAAACATGTAATCCTATAACTGAGCCACTTACCACAAGATTTCAAACTAGGATAAATACTTCAACATGCCACTGCTCAAAATTCACTGTGTACAAAACTGCTTTGAGACTATTAGCTCTTGTCTTTTCACCAGATGAAAGGAACAGAGTGGTTCTATTAACAAAATCTTGTTCCAAACAGTTTAGAATTTTTTCTGGAATATCAGTAAATGGTTGGAATGGGACTATTTATGAAATTCACCCACTCAGGTTTTGTAATCTGATACCAAATGATCAGACTACTGTAATGGAGGTAATGGGCATGATTAAGTTTTAGATTTGGAGACATTTTGACAAAGGAAATAGACGTAAGATATGTCCTCTGCTACTTTGCATTTATGGGAAATATTTTTTTTCATTAGATGTCCGACCAACACCACCGACATTGCCACCAGTTTGCAGAACTAATGAAGCTACCTGCATGAATGGCCAGTGTATTCCTCGAACTAGTGTTTGTAATGGTGTCTTTGACTGTGATGATGCATCTGATGAAATGCGATGCAGTAAGTTATTTTTAGTCTGATTTTGTGTAATTACTGTGTTCAAAGTGCCAGAGAAAGTAGTTATTTTTTCATTTTTATCATGTTTTTGAGCTGAAGATAGAGAGAATTGCTCAGATTTTCTGTTAGTTAGTACTAAATTTGTTTAGTAGGTACCAGATTTATTTGTGATTTGGTTTACAGTGTGCCTGATATAATTTTCTTCTTTGGGATCACATTACCTTGTGTTTTTATAAAATCAGGCATATTAAAAAGTGTGATGTTGTATGTATGTTTATTATTTGTCATTGTATTGAGAAAGTACAGTTCACTGACTACATTTATAATACTGTATTCTTAAATTTGAGAATATCAAGACTTTGTGATCTTCACACATCCTTGTGTTCTGCCTTTTCTGAAACTTTTTACTAATCACATTCATAGATTCACTCGGTTTTGTATAAAAACAAATTGCAGGTAAAAGTGGTTCTACACAGTTTTAGTTACATTTAGGTATCCAAACTGGCATTCGAGGTTACTTTAATTTAGAAAATTTAATGGAGCAATTATTTTTAAATCAAAGTTTCACAGTTATGCAATTAAATGATTGTTTCTGTACTTGGTGCAATTCTAAATTGTTTGTTATTCAAATCTGTGTTTTTAAAGTTGATTATTCCTCCTGTTGTTTTACAGGTGTTTTCATAGTAGCATTTGTTACATGGAATGAATTCCCTCTGCCTAATACAGATTGCCTATTCAAATACAAATTATATTTTGACAGATCCTTTGGGTTGTGAACCTAATGAATATCAGTGCGATAATAAACGATGTGTCCTGAAAACTTGGATGTGTGACTCTGATGATGACTGTGGTGATGGGTCAGACGAACGTAACTGTGTCACCAATCCTCCTGGTAATGATTTATCTTATCTCTTTTACAAAGATAATATTCATTGGGCAATTCTGTGCACCTGTAAATATAGAGTAAAGTCTGTTTTCGTTACTTGCAGTATAACTTGAGTTCCTACCATCAATGAATTTTTACTATTTATTATTAAGAGTTTATTATACTGTAGTTTTGTTTGTTTCACTGTTCATACTACATTTCTATCGAGGTTCACCATGCTTATTCAGTGATTATACTTGTCTAATTAGTGATCTTGTTAATAGTTCATCATAGTTTGGTTTGTTTCACATTATTAATACTGCCTTTCTGTTCAGGTTCACCATGTTTATTCAATGAGTTTACTTGCCACATTGGCAATCAGTGCATTCCAAAGTCATTCCATTGTGATAATGAAGTTGACTGTCAGGATGATTCGGATGAGACAGGTTGTAGTAAACCGCTTATTATCACACCGCCACCTCGTAATTTGATGGTCCAGGCTGGAGAGACATTTGTCATAAATTGTACTGCTATAGGTGTACCTCAGCCCACTGTCATTTGGCGTCTTAACTGGGGTCACGTTCCTGACAAATGCAGAATGACTAGGTGAGCATTAAGCTAGGTCCTTCAAGTTTTATATTAGAAAAATCTTTGATATTATAGTTTCATACTTTGATAATTTTCTATATAGAATGTTAATGTTAACCATGTTCTGAAATTTATCTTTTATGTTTTTATGTTATGCAACATCCATTGTTTGTCAACACGTTTTGGTACCTCATTGGGCATGTGTTTGATACTTTGGAATTCTTTTAATACTTTGGGAGAATGACTTATATTTCCATACAGTTATAAAATGCTACATAACAACCTCACACATCCAGTGTATATGGTTGGGGAAAGCTTTGATTGATTAGCTGAAATGCCATATTAGCCAAAGATTAATAGCGTATATACGAATGCCCCCATTTTTGGATGTCTACAAGTGAGTTTCAATGGAGCATTTTTATTAGGGTTAATCTTAATGAATGTTCCCATTCTTTATGTCTTCAAGTGATTTTGCATAGTACCATTCTATGAATGTTCCTTTGTTGGGTATCCGCAAATGACCAAAGCATTTGATGAATGGCCCTGCGTAGAAGCATTCTTAAAATTGTTCCTCCACTGAATGCCAACAAGTGATTTTGTAAGTGTCCTTTGGATGTTAACAATAGAGGTTTTATGGATAAGCATTCATATAAATGGATCCAGAGCAAGGAGGGCTCATTTAAAGGATTGCAGTACTCTGGTTCATCAGCATCCAGTGGCTATGGATTGTTAACCACAAGCACCTTCACCTCATTAAGCTCTTAAGATGTACCTTTACACTCAGAGATTTTTGTATTAAGTGAAGCCATAAAGAAGAATCTTGAGAGGTCACTTCAGGTGAAGGAGAGGGACAGATGATGAGGAAGGGTTCTTTTTGGCAACTTGCTTGAAAAAGTCAGGTCTGGTTGCGTGCGCCATCTTCCTGCTATTTGGCGATCCTCCCAACAGCCTCCCCATCCTATCAAGGAGGCATCCATATGTACAATCACTTGGAGTTAGGTCAACCTATTTGCAAGGGACCCTTCCAGGTCCCTGGATGAAGTATCGTCCCAATCTCAGATGAAGACAATCTCAAGCCTTTTCCTGGCATGTGAGAGCCAGACTCTGTTTACATCCTGCAGTCACAATCTCAGGATTAGATCTACCACAGATGCAAACTGTAAGAGGCCTGGACTTCGTTCCAATTGTCGTCTGGAAAGGCTGGGCTGTGCAAAGAATCTTCTCAGGTCCTATCCTATTCGGGTTTGAGTGCTGTTAGGAAGAGACAGCCGGCCATAGAGAATATCCCAACAGAATCTCAGCTTCAGAAAATGTTTCATGGATGTAAGGTGGGACTTATTTCTTGAGCTCCCATAAAATACATATATACAGTATATAGAAAAATTTATGCAATGTTTGTGTTCAAACTTGACAGGTCGAGGATCACCCTTTGTTCAGAAGAATCCTTCTTGGGGACACTGAGTAGTGGTGGCAAATAAATGTGTCTTTCTGTATGGCTCCCTTTTAAGAGGGGTCAAGTTTCTTGGAAAATGCTCCTTTAGAGGGGAAGGAGGGTAAGACCATCTCTACCCTAGCCCATTGAAAATTATGCTGTGTCCCCAAGGGGAGGATTTCCTGTGCATGTGGTGCTGAAGACTATGACCCTGGCTGTGCAAATCTTACTTGGCTCCACCCCTTCCCAGCAAGGGGAGTTGATTTTCCTTTTCCCTGGTAGGAGCAACTTTGTCTGCTTCAAAAGGGATGCTGCTGCTAATGTTGCCCTTTCTTCTGTTGTTGGAGGGATCCTTAGGAGGTTTGTATGGCTCTGATTTATACCGAGCTTTATTAGGCTTAGGAAGAGGAAGCTCTTAAGAATATTGTTTCCCAGATTGTCCTTTTCAAGACTGTATATATTGTTCAGTTTCGTTCGAGTTGTGCAGCAACAGATTCTTCAAACAGGTCCCAACAGAAAGGGAAAGAATGTATTAGGGAGGTTACATTGGGGAGCGAAATGTTGGAGCCCACCAATGCCTCCTTTCGAGCTTTAGTGCGACACTCCACAAAGTCATACGTTATTCCCCATAAGTTCTGCATGAGTGTTTTGGCTACTCCATTGAACATTGTTTGGGAGACTCTGGAAGCTCTTGAACAGCTACTTTCAGCATAGCACATAGTATAAATTATAATATTGAGGAGGTGGAGCCTAGCATAAAATTCAGCCATGGCTGTCCTGAGATTTTTCTCGTTGGGGTCCCAAATTGCTGGGTAGCCATGTCCATTAGGAGCTTTTTCCTCTCAAAAGGAAGGGCAAGTGTTGCCCATTCCTTTTTAGAACTATCAGAAACTGGATGGCAGATGGCAAAGACAAATGGTTTTATTTCTGCCATTATATCTCGCTTCCCCATCACTAAAAAATTCTGAAATTCTGTCTTCATAACATTGATTGTTTTAAATGTGAAGGGACAGAAGGCTAGTGCCTCCAAGAGAAGGTACTGGTTCTCTATAATTGTTGCTGTGCTATACAGTATTTTCCATTAAACTGGAGAAAGGTTGCTTCTGTGGCTTTCATTGCTGTATTAATAGGCAGAATAACTGTCTCCGACAGTTTCTGAATTCATATAGAAAGAGGAACAAAGCACCATCCAGACATGGGAAGGGCTGCTCTGTCCAGAAATTGTATATGCTCAACCTCAGTCATAGTTTTCCTTTCATTAATCTAGTGAAAAGATGTACATTGAGGCAACTCTCCAAGGCTTCTCAGTGTCATTCATAAGGGTGGATATTGGTGCTCTTACTACATTCTAATTTGAGGTTTTGTAGTCTGACCTGGTCATATTGTTACCAGTCAGAAGTCTTGAAGTGAGTAGGCTGTCTGTTAGTACCCATTCTGATTTCAGCGGGAATCTAGACAACCGATTCAACTTCTTTTTGGCTTGGGTTTTTTATTACCCTGTTCTAGTGACCTGAGTTTTTCAGTGAGAAAACCAGTCTCTGCCTGGGCAGGCTGTGCAGCCTGTCTTTTCTCTATTTTATTAAAGGATGAGAAAATTTTACACATCACAACCAATTCCATATCCAGGACAGACCTAAATTCCACCTGGGAATCATGGATGGCATCTCTGATATGTTGACACTCAGTAGCAAGGTCATCCTTGATACTCTTCATAATTTCCTCCTGGAATTCTGAAAGTACAGCAAGTGGAATTTCCCTATCAGGGAAGCCTGCATGAACTGATTGAGCCAATATGTGATTGCTGCACGGGAGAGACAAAATTCTCATCAAAGGTATCTCTCTCATGTAAAGCAGAAAACTGTTCCCTAGATCGTCTGGATTCAGAAGGGAAATTTCAGTGGCTATATCCACTTTATGCTGGGTATTAGCGACCTCTCTCCCAATGAGACTTTTCATCTCCATTGGAGGAGTTGAAGTGGGAGTTCCTAGAATCCACTGCTTTTGGAGTATTGGCCAAAATGTGATTCTGCTCGGAGACAGGTGGAAACATACACTGCTGGAGTTCTCCCAGAATGATGTAATCTCCTCCTTCCGTAGTCCTCCTGAACTCATATAGACAGCTTAAAATGAACTCATTCATCATTTAAACTTGCTGCCAGGAGAATGTTGCATATTTCACACATCTGACAACCAGCCAAAATCTACTTTATTCCTACAGGGACTGGCTCATAGCAAGTAGAGGAAAGATTCCACAGCAAGCGTCTCCATCTGCAATAGAGAATGCATGAGTTTACATGATGGCGGAAACACCGCAATCAAAAGAAAAGTCAAGAAGTGCACGGAAAGTGCCAGGGTATCTTGATTTACATTACTGGAAACACTTACAATTTAAGTTAATGCACTCAAATAATGAAGTCAGGTCTAACATGGAATTTTTGCACTTTGAAAATGACACGGAAAAATCAGCGAAAGAATAATTAGTTTGTGACTGGTTAAGAAATACCTCTGATCAGGTCATGTTACCTTTGTCTTCACCATAGATAAGAATGTAGGAGGAAATGAGGGGGTTCTCACTGGAAGAAATAATTGGGCTTAAGCAATAAAGCCACGTGTCAGGGATATGGCCCAGAGGTAGCATGGGTCAAGGGGAAGCTGCTTTCAGGTGCCACAGCCAAGATGCCTCTGTCTGTCTTCAGATCACGTGGCCCCTTATATGACCTTTGTAGGATTAACTTCCCACTCTCCATTTTCTAAGATCGTGCCCGTAAATTGTTGGCTCGCTGTCTTTGACCCGGTCACCACATGGCAGGGCAAGGGCCACGTGGTCAGTTGCTATGGGCCCCTGGACTTTCTCCTCAAGTTAATCTTCTCCACCGGCTCATCTTAGCCTGTGGCAGGGATTTCTCTCGAAACGGCTTCGTTCCTGGAACAGAGGTATTCAGGCAGTCATGGGTCCAAAGAAAAGGAGATTAAGGAGTGTTTAGGGAGCAATAAGTTAGAGATTATGAAGGGGCAAATGTTTTCCATAGCCTTCCCGTGTGTCAGCAATATGATGAAAAAGACTGTGCTTCTTTGAACAGAATAAAACAGATTTAGTTTTACGTTATTTTTCTTACAAGTATAAAGGTTTATATTTTATTTTATTTCCTTCTGTGAAGCTAGGTGGGCGAGTTAGTTTGGGAAGGGTGTCCCTTCATAGTTATATGTACAGTAATACTTTGAACTTACACGAGGTTAGGTTCCAGAACCCCTTGTGCAAGTTGAAGATTCGCGTAAGTCTGGTATGGTCGCTAAAAATGCTAATAAATGCTTATTTGTAGAGTTTAAACACTATATAGGACCCTAATCATGCTCCCAAAGTATTAAGCTAACTTTTAAATTAAATTAAAGTTACTATAATTTCATTTAAAAGTTAGCTTAATACGTTACTGTATGTACCCTTAAAAAAAGAAATAAATGGTTGACTAAAATTTGAGCACCACTACTACATACATAACATATACTAATGCTACCCCTAATTCATGGGATGCCATTTTCTTGTAAACTTCATATGTCACAGTCAGGATAATTCGAATGAAATGTTGTCTATTGGGTCATTGCTGAGTCGGGAAGTTGGGGAAAACTCGCTGGTATGCAAGCAGTTAGCTTGCCCAGGTAATTCCTTGGGTGCAGTTGCTCTCAGGTTCCAACTTCTTTTAGACTTGTATGGCCCAGTGGATAACGCCCTTGCTTTCCACCTGAGAGACCTGGGTTCGATCCCGACGTGAGTCAGAAATTTATTTCTGTTCCACACGTGATTGTGTGTTGATGATTTCTATCTTATTCACTCAGAAGGGATAATTCGAATGAAATGTTGTCTATTGGGTCATTGCTGAGTCGGGAAGTTGGGAAAACTCGCTGGTATGCAAGCAGTTAGCTTGCCCAGGTAATTCCTTGGGTGCAGTTGCTCTCAGGTTCCAACTTCTTTTAGACTTGTATGGCCCAGTGGATAATGCCTTGCTTTCCACCTGAGAGACCTGGGTTCGATCCCGACGTGAGTCAGAAATTTATATATATATATATATATATATATATATATATATATATATATATATATATATATATATATATATATATATATATATATATATATATATATATATATATATATATATATATATATATATATATATATATATATATAAATTATTTATGAATTATTATGGAGACAGAGAGAATAACATGAGAGAGAGAGAGAGAGAGAGAAAGTTATTCTTAGGTCAGATATCAAAAGATGGAAATTCATGATTTATGAAGGGAAAAGGAAAAAGAGAGAGAAAGAGAAAGAGATTTCAGTTTATAGAAATCCTTTGACACTGTGGGCAATGCTCCCCTTTGTGTCATATTTCAAGTGAATTGACAACTATCTCCCCCCCTCCTCTCTTCAAGCCTCACACAAAAGATCGGGGCATGATATGTACTGTACTTGTTTAAAATTTCATATAATTTACTATACAAATGCAAAAAATGCATGGTAAATATAAAATAAAATTAATAACAAAGTAACGTCATGTTTATCTATGAGAGAGAGAGAGAATGTTTACATCACAGCTGTTTTGTGATTTTGTTTGATTTTACTGTATTTTAACTAAAGCATGAAAACTTACTTAACACTTCAAAAATTAAACATTTTGCAGGGTTTCTCAAGGATTTTGCAAATTTTGCGTGTCTGTGAAAAAATCATGTAAGAGTGAGGTATTATATGTAATATATATATATATATATATATATATATATATATTTGCAATATTTATGCGTGTATTATATATATATATATAAAAATCATATATAGTGATATATTATATATATATATATATATATATATATATATATATATATATATATATATATCAAACCCCCTGTATTCACGTTCTCATGATTCGCGGACTCACACATTCGCGGGTTTCTCTGTGGAACATATCTAGCCATTATTCGCAGAAAATTTGCCCATTCGCGGTATTTTTCACTGAGAAATATTCACTAATTACTGTATTTTCATATAATTTTCATGAATAATTGCACTTTTTGTGATAAAACTTAAAATACTCAGGTATATGCACTTTTATAGGGTTTTTCTGTGTTTAAACTATCAAAATGGGCAGTTCTAAGTGTTTTTAGAGGGGTTTTAAGTATTCACGGATTTTAGCTATTTGCGGGGGAGTGTGGGACGCATCCCCCGCGAATACAGGGGGTTCACTGTGTATATATATATATATATATTCACATATATATATTTATATATATTAATCCTTCAATTATTAGGATTAATAGAGCCAAGGGCCTGATAATGGCAAAGTCCAGATAGGGGTGAGTAAAAAATCTAGGGGTGTTCAAGGGCAACTCCAAACCCTTCCTTGCCTAACCTTGTCAGTACCACATAACTGTAAACCCTCAATATGCTTATAACCATTACACCTTAAAGTGAAAACTTTGTACAAAAGGCAATTATCTATTATTTTCCCATATATGTAACAAAATATACTGCATAAACACACTTTGAAAAAAATTTAGCTCCTTTTCCCTCTCGCAAATGACTCGGTTCATTAGGTAGGTAGCCTACCTGTGTTTACCCACAGCCTACTATGGTTTTATGATCATTAATGTATTTTTTACAGCAACTTTCATATTGGTTGTTACCATATTGTATTACCTTACATGAGATACAAAATGTGTATGTGTGAAATATTAACCTATCGTAAGTGTTACACTCAGAGTACTGTATCCATTTGCATAAGTCAGATAGGCTATTACAGCTTTATTTAAGATAATTATAACTTAATGAAACTGATATTTTATCTACAGAATTTGTTTAATCTGTATTATTAGAATTTTATATTATCATTGTGATATGTTTAAAAAATCATCGCTTGCCATTTACAATGACTAATGTTTACGTTCTCAGAATCAGCTGATTGAGCCTACTAGCAAAAGAATTAGGAGAATCATTTTTCAGTTGCTAAAAGAAATATATGTATTAATAGAATTATTATTTTTATTTTTGTACATAAATATAAAACAGGGATAGATAAGTAAACTGACATATTTTATGTAGAAGTAAAATCCCTCAAATTTGCAAAACAGGTTTTCCGATTTGTTTGTTTACGTCATACGTCATACTCGATTTTTGTCATTTGTGTGGTAAGTGGTTGTTAATTATAAGAGATGGTTATGAATTGTTACATAAATCATAAATTTGGTAATATTGTGTGAAAACCTAGCCTAGTACAATCTACCGAAAATGAAATCTGTTCAATAAGCACAGACTGTGCTGGAAACTTTTTATGTAAAGCACCCTGCGTTTTCATCTTTAGTACTTATGGCATTTCTGAGTGATGACTGTCCAAAGAAAATTAATTTTAAGAACATAACTAAAAAGTGGTTGATCATTTTCTGTTTTGTTGGAATTACCTGTAATTATTTTTCATTTCACCTCATAATATCATGGAAGCTATTCTTGTACGCTTATGTGTGTATGGGTGTGTGTTTACATCTACATGTGGCGTTTCATCAATTTTGACATTATTGTCTTTAGATAGTGTGTGTTTCTTAACATGCTATCATGTTTGCTATTTTTCCTTTTTGTTTTGCTTGATTTACTATACAGTGCAGTATTTCATTACAAGTTTAGTTCTCTCTCTCTCTCTCTCTCTCTCTCTCTCTCTCTCTCTCTCTCTCTCTCTCTCTCTCTCTCTCTCTCTCTCTCTCTCAAAATATAAATAAAAAATCCTAAGTATAACAAACACAAAACGAGTTCTATCAAGTCAGACGTCTGCCTAGTCCTAGGTGAAGGGTTAAATCGAAAGAAATGTTAGCAATTCACCTGCAGATGGGTCGGGGAGTTAATTAAAATTTGCTGGTACGTTTAGGCGCCTGCCTGGGAAAAACCTTGGGTACGGAGTACTTAGGCTCCAACTTCTTTTATGACTTGTGCAGATGAATTGCTAATGCCCTGGACTCTCACTTGAAAGACTGGGGTTTAGTCCTGATGTGAGCCAGAAGTGCAGTGTACGGCACACCTTTGTCAGTATCCCTTACAGGGTGCAAACTATATAAGGGACTATTTTAGCAGCACAGTGCAGTATTACTTCATCACACATGAGCTACAGTTGGTTAATACGTTACATTTTTATGATTCTGTAAGATTAGCAAGAAGTATCTGTAATTAAATAATAGAATATTTGTCTTTATTACTCAAGTTGATTTATATTCTTTACAACAGTGTTGATGGAGTTGGTGTGTTGACTTGCCCAAGTGCTCAACCTACTGATCAAGGAGCATATTCTTGTGAAGCCCTTAATAGCCGTGGATCAGTCTTTGCTACCCCAGATTGTATCGTCCAGGTTAAAGGTGGAGCATCAGTGTGCCAGATTCCTTATTTCAATGCCTTGGCACAAAGTCAACAAGATTGCCTTAAATGTTTTTGCTTTGGAGCAACAGAGGAGTGTTATTCCGCAGACCGATATATTACTCAGGTATTGTACCATATTTCATTTAAGTTTTCTTTAATTGAATTTTATAGGATTTTTTTTAGTTCAGATATTCTTTGCATCAGCTTAGGAGCATTTACTAACAGAGTTAGAATCAGCTTCAGAGAAACTTATCCAGATGAGCTAGCTTTAGCTTTGTTTACGAAGAACAAGATATGTCAGCATTAGCCAGTTTTAGTTCATTTAATAAACAATGATCATACAGGAGACTTGAGTATTTTATGCTGCACTGTCAAATGAAATTTTTAAACAAATTTAGTTATGCAGGAACCTAGATCATGGCTGACAGATGTCAGACTGTGAAGCCTGTGACATTTTGAATTATGTAAAAGTAATATTCTGGAACATCTGCAGTTTAACTGTGGTAGAAGTTCTAGGATTTGGTGTAGTTTATCAGCAGTTGTATCATGGCCTGATATTTTGTGTGAACTATTCTCCAACATTTTAAATTTTTCATCTTCAGCTGTTTTATATTAATGCTGATCCATATTATTTATTTACTTCTTATAATAAAATTACCTCTTGAGAATTGCATCAGAATAAAGAAAAGATAGAAGCAAATTCAGACTTTGAACTATAGCAGATTCAGAGATGTAAAGATGTTTTGTTTAAATGAGTTGCAGAAAAATTAAAAAATTGCTAACATGAAAAATATCCACTTTTGGACTATGTAGTTTTATTGGCATTTGAGATTGATAGAATTTTGTTTTATAAGTATTGTAGATGTCATGCATATATTGCTTGGAACAGGTGATTTATTTTTATACAAATTTCAAGGAGTGTAAGAGCTTTTCACTGTCTTAAGCTCTCTGTTTGTGAATTGCATAAAATTATTTGTCACGGAGAACATTAATAGCAGAACAGTAATTTACTTATTTTCCATATTCATTATTTTTATTGCTTTTGTCATTTATCTACCTTTTAGAGTCATTTCTTGGATGTTGTAGAAGTAGGGATATGCTACAACTGTTGGTAAAGAATATTTTTCTTCCAGCTGTAGCCAGCTTCCCAGTAATTCATTTCAATTTCTACTATCAGTGTATTTTTTTTATGCAAATTACACATTTTAAGGTAGTACAGTAATATTGTGTGCATGCTGTGCCCATTTGCACATTAAACCTAAGCAAGGAAAATAGAACTTTTTTGAGGTAGGTACTTTTCAAGATTTCATTCCTTATTCTACATTGCACATGCCTTCAGTTGCATAACTAAACAGCTTTTCATATAGGTTTTTAGATCACTATTTTAACCTCACTAAGAAACATGGATAAGCAGCTACTCTGTGAATGAAAGTTGCTATGTGAATGACTAGTGTAATTTTTTTTTTATTTCTTTCAGTTGCCACCTCCAACCAGTTCATCATTCCAGTTGGTTGGAGTCAATCAAGATCAATTCCAGGGCAATTATGTGATTCGTAACAGACAGTACCCTATCTCAACTTCTTTCATAAGGTACCCTGGAGGTAATGATGTTCAGGTAAGTATCTCCAAGTTTAGTTCTATTTGAAATTCCATACTGATTGTATGGTAGGTATCTGGTATAGTTCTAGCTATAAAAGCTCTAAGAAATAATCCTTGATTGCAGCTTCTGGGGGACCGTTCAAAAATTGGAGGACCTAGAGACCTTTTGATATATTTTTCACTACCTGATAGCCATAAAGGACAACAACTATCATCATATGGAGGATATTTGCGGTATAAGATTGCCTTCTCAAGCTCTGGAACTTTACAACAACATAGTGGACCAGATGTCATAATGGTGGTAAGTTGTTGCTTTTAGACTTATTGTTTCCAGTTTACTGTGATGGCAGTTACTGAGGTACCTGTATATTACTGAAGATATGAAAAGTTTTGGAAATAAGCTATCAGATTTCTTCATAATGGTTCTTTGGTAATCAAAATACTATTTTGAATGTGCTGTTAGGGTTGTTTAGCAAGAAAGTAACATTTTTATATAAGTAACTTACCAAGTAATTACATAGCTGTAGTTTCTAACTAGTACGACAGCTTAAATTCAAAATTCGCGGCAACGCTTTGATCGTTTAGTGCAGGTGACCAGTACTGCCCACTAAAGGCAATACTAGGAACGACTTAGCAGATAACCTCATTCTGTTATCTAACCGGATTTTGGTGATGTATTATCGCTGATTTCAAGTAACCTTCAAGCCAATACTTTCAGGATCAGTATATTGTTATTAAGATCTGATTCAAGTTTATCATTTTTTACAAATGGATTAACTACTTCCTTGATTTCTTCTTAGTAAGTAGAAAATCTGCTATTAGTGATATATAAGCAGTCATTGTCCACTTAGCTAAGCATAGCTGGGCTATGGACTGTTTGCCTGAGTAGAGATAACTTAGGCAGACTAGCGTGAAGAGCAAAACTTAGTTAAAATATCGGCTGAAGAATGGTTGATTTTACAGTGAATAGCATAATAAGACACGTAAACATTGCATTTGCTACCATCTTTGCCGAGTAGCATAATAAAACTTAAACATTGCGTTCACTATAAGACCAATATTTTCGGTAATGAAATATATATATCTGCAAGTCTCAAATAATGGTTGTTAGGTTTTGAGATTTGTCTGTATGATGGTACTCTGTATACTTCAAAGAATTAATTAAACATCTTATTACACTTTCCTTTGCAGAGAACTGAAAAAGTGTCAGGGCAGAACGTAGTAAGATGAGAAATTGTGCTTGTTTTGGTTGCGCTGGGCTTTTGGAAGAATTGACGTTCTTGACGGCTGAGAATTGGCTTCGAATGCCCCGGAGTGCTTATCAGCTCCCGATTTCTTAGTTTACGAGCTACTAGCTTGCTTAACACCCAGTTGCCTGGCGCCATCTACAACCTGAGAGCACCCAGCATCCGGCACCAGCTCCTGATCGTCTGGCTCCCACTCTCCCCACATCCAATTTTTTCTCTCCTGCTACTAGCCCTCTAATTTTTTCTACTTGCTTCCACGCCTGGCTCCCTCACTTCCTTCCCATGCCATTGCCAGTGCAGTGCAGGATGTGTCTACTCATCCCCCGATGCTCGTAGACAGAAAGTGCCTGTCAAACTCCCCTAAACCTGGGAGGAGGCATACTAGAAGTCCAAGGGAGGTTGGGGGTTACACATGGATAGTCTCCCCCTCAGTCGAGCCTGTTGCTGGTCCCAGGTATCGACAGACAGCCACTGGAAAAGCGTCTTACTGGATATGTAGTGGAGGATGTGGCTATCTGGCCCTATCGGATCTCCTAAACCCAGTCCCTGTCAGACCCCTCAACCTGGGAGGAGGCATACTGTTGGTCATGGAAGTCCGAAGGGGTTTTGCCCCTGGGTAGTTACTCCTCAGTTGATCCTGCTGTGCACAGGTCTCAACAGATAGCCATTGGAAAGGCATCCATAGGGATGTGCTTTCTTTGTCCTCTAGAGATACAGATCCCAGTGTAAACAGTTACGGATCCCAATGTGGACAAGAGGCACCAACGGTGTTTTTTTGGGATCCCAGTGTTGGCAAATATGGATCCCATTGTAGACAAGTGGTGTTGATGGCGTTTTTTAGGCGTATCTTGGCCTTTGAAGAGGCATATCTTCGGTTGTAGAGTGCCAGTAATTGGCGCCAGATGCTCTTGCAATCTGAGTGCCCAGCAGTGTCAGAGTGGATAGAGTCCAAGCGCCCAGTGTCCAAGGGCCGGAGTCTGAGCGTCCACCTGTATCCCAGTGTCCGAGCATCCAGTGTCCGAGTGTCCACCACCGAGTGTTCAGTGGCCACCGAGCGCCCAGTGCCTGAGCATCCACCTCTGAGTGTCCAGTGGCCGCCGAGTGCCTAGTGTCCAAGCACCCAGCGTCCGATCGTCCACCTGTTCGTTTGGTGCCAGCTGTCAGGCATCTGGCTCCAACCTGCTAGGGCCGGCGTCAGTTCTTCTTTGGCTCGGACAAGGACATCTGTATCCGATTTTTAAGCTTGTTGGTGGAAGCTTCCTCCTTTGGTTCTTTCCTAGAAGTCTTTCAAGATTGGAACTGGGCTTCTGATTAAAGGAGCAAAACAAGTGTCTTTTGTCTTTCCTCCCTTTAGTGCCTAGATGGATCTAGGCCTTCTTGTCAAGTTTATTGGAAGCCCTAATTTTCTTGACTGATAGCAGGAGCACTGGCTAGAATCCTCCTTCAGATTATCAGTCTCATCTCTTGGAATTTCGGGCTTTTCTGTCTGCCATAGAATCACTGCCTCTTTCAGATGGTCTGAATTCTAGCCCCCTTTGCCCTCCTTGCTTGGTACCATAGGGATTAAGCCTACTCTGGACTCTGATGCCCACCAAGACGTTAGTCTTTATATGAGGTTTTTTTTTGCAACTCATCCTCCAGTTTTCTTCGAATTCTGAGGTTTCTGGCGAAGACTGAAACGTAATGGCGAAGACTGAAACGTAAAGTTCTTCACAGCCACTGGAGATATTCATGTTAATGATTGCCCTACTCCACTTCCTGTCAATGGTAAGGAAGCTAGCCTTTCACATCCTTATTGCAGTTTCGCTCTTTGTTGAACAACCTTAATTGGGCTCCAAACAGAAGAAAAGCGCCTTGCACTTCTCAGACCTGCTTTCCTGTGCGGCACCAATTCTTGAACACCGGGGTCCATTCCTGAGCTCCTGGTGCCAACTTTCTAGCACATGGCGTGGCCTACTGAGCACCTGGCACCTGTTCTAGAGCATTCGACAATATCTTTCTAGTGCTCAGGTGCCGCACCCGATTGCCTAACTTCCACTCACTGTGCCTAGGCTTTTGCAATTATGGAATTCTTCAAGCCTTTCATAACTGTTCCAGATATTTTTTTCCACCACGAACAGTTCCGCACATTTTCCTTCTGTATGAAGGTGTCGAAGTCCACACAAGTTATCTGTGATTCTGCACATGAACCTACAAGCTCGTCCATTCCCTGAGAGTCTGCACAGTCATCAGCAAAAGGCATGTCCCACAGCCCCTTTTTTCGGTTAATTAGAAAACAAGGTTCAAATACTGTAGAGACAAACCAGGTAGCCTTCCTCAATCTTCATGGCCATTGAATGAAAGTCTTAGAGATGCAGGAAGCACCCTTCCTTGTCCCCACCAGACTCTTGGAGTATCTTAGGCCCTCCTTACAGGACAGGGTCTTCCCAGCTTGAGGATCTGTGATTTGGCCTCTTTACAGCACAAGTCTTCTATGGAGTCCTCGCTCCTCTTGTATTTGACTTCATTTTTTCAGGGTATGGATATCAATCCTCACCTGGACTACTGACTTTTTTGATCCCCTTCAGTGGAATTGCTTGAAGGTTTTTGATCTCAAGTCCACCTGGGGCGGGGAAACTCAGCTGGACACCTTTGTGTTTTCTCACAGCCCCAAATCAAGTCGGAACTACAGTGGTAGCTGTCCAAACATTTACTTTTGGAAGGGAAGTTCCTTCATTCTTGAGCCTAAACCTAGTTTACAACATCTCAGATCGAGGTTGGGTAGCCCTCTTTAGGAACGGGATTTTCTAGGATGTGGTCCCTGGATGGACAGAGCCATCACTTCTTTCTTGCAGAGCTAGAAGTTGACCTCAGTACACTCCAGGACTGTGGTAGCCATTCAGATAAGACCACAGTTCTAATGTATTTGTGTAAGCAGGAGCTGTCCCATGTCTCCCTGCCTCCAAATAGTAAGAATACTTTTTCTGCGGACAGATCACCAGATCTTCTAGTCACTCGGTTCGTTCAGGGAATTAAAGTCCTAGCAGACGTACTAAGCTGCCATAAGCATGTTGTCTTCATCATGGACCTTCTATCCCCTGGTTTCTGGGATCTGTGGAATCTATGGGGCAGGCTCTTTTTGAACCTGTTTGTGCCTTCAAGGAATCTTTGTCTTCCTCTTTTCTGTTGTCCATACCATCCCGTCATGGTTCCCGAACCTGCTCGGTTGTTGGTGGACCCTACAAGATCCTTCCCCAGCTGCGTCATCTCAGACAACCTAGCCTCAAGAGATCTACCAAAGTGGTATGCTCTTGCCCCTGACAGACTCCAGACTGTCCGGAGGCTTGTCAATTGAAGAGTCTTTTCTAGATGTGCTGCAGCGGCTATTGCAAGACGTAGAAGTCAGTCTTCTCTCTTCGTCTGCCAGACTTGAGGGGCGATTTTCTGGAGGTAGTATCTCAAGCCACTATGTCTCTTCTGTTGAGACGTCTGTGACCCCTTTGCAAATTACCCCATTTCTTGCTGAGGAAACCTGGAATCTTGTATTCCATCATTTAGGGGTATAGAGACCCAACTCTTTTTTCATCCCTACCTTGATGACCTTTCAAGTCCTTGACACATCCAAGCAAGGAAGAAGACATGGGTTGCTCATTTTCCCTTGGATTTTAGCCAAGAACGAGGACCCATCCAAGTCCTGGATCCGTTTCTTTCTCCCTTAAGAATTTTACGGACATCCTTGACTTCCAGGAGCAACGGACAGCACCTGAGTCCATAACTCATCTGGCACCCAGCTCTCCTGATGCCAACCACAGCCAGGAGCCAGTTCTTTGCTGTGAACGTCCAGCTCTCTTGGTTCCAGCTTATACTCTGAGTGCCCAGAAACACTCACTAGCTCTGAGGAAGAATAGAGAGCTCTCTGTCCAGCTTGGAATGTTCAGGTATTACCTGAAAGGGACCAGTAGTTCAAGACCATCCATACCCCTAGGGTGTTATGACAAGAGTTTGTCTCCCCCTCGGAATAGATCGTCTTGCCATTTATCCTAATGGACTTTATTTTCTGAGACACTCTCAGATTTAAAAGAGCATTTTCCTCATACTAAGGGAAAGCTAAACTTGTTAGAACAGCTTCTACCTCATTAGCTTTCAGGCATTACTTGTCCCTTATGTCCATTTTACAACCGTCCTTCTGGAAGTTTAATTGATCTTCGCTTTTCATTGTTTTCAGGAAGTGAAGCAGTGTTAAAATTTGGCAGTACCTTGCGTTTATTAGTAACTGGCAAGGTATCGTGGAAGGAAACATAGGATTTTCTCCTACTTGTAATAAGGTGCTGAGTTTTAGGGAGCCGGGGGAATACAAGATGCCTAGAGCACCCACCACTCTCAGTGGACGGGTTGTGATTTTTATTTCAGTGTTGGTGACAGTTATCTGGTTGCTTTTATTGCGGCACTGTGCCCAGGGCAAGGGCACTTACTCTTATTTTGTAATGCTTTGGCAGCCCTCAGAGTACTCCTCAGCTGCAAAGCTCCTACTGAAGTAGAGGCGACCCTCGGCTTTCCCACCGTGCCACTGCAGGTTAAGTTGAGCACCAACCAGAGGCAGTTTCTACTGCAGGCTCTCTTAACTAACAAGGAACAACAAGCATTGTATTCAGTGCTAGCAACTTTTTTATTTCTAATTCATTACATGACTTAATGTTTTGGAATAAAATATGTCCGTGTATCCCACCTCCTGTCAGTGTGGGATTCAGCTATGTAATTACGTGTGAGTTACTTATATAAAAATGAGATTTTCATAAAATAAATTTTATACATAGTTACCAAGTAATTACATAATCAGAGCCCTCCCTCCTCCCCTCTGATGGATATAAGCATAAACAGAATGAGGTTATCTGCTAAGTCGTTCCTAGTATTGCCTTTAGTAGGCAGTACTGGTCACCTGCACTAAACAGTCGAAGCGTTGCCGCGAATTTTGAATTTAAGCTGTCGTAATAGTTAGAAACTATAGCTCTGTAATTACTTGGTAAGTATATATAAAACTTTATTTTTGTACTATTCTTCACCCTGTGCAGAGTTCTAGAATTCTGTTTTGTTTGATTAGAATGGTTTTTTCTTGCAATGTTTATAGTCTAGACTGAAATGTATGACAATGCTTGATGATATTTTATATAAACTCAGCCATTTTACACAGCCAAAGGCATTTGTGCAGTCAGCTGGCTTTATTTTTATGATAGACTGCTATAAACTGCTAACGGAGTAATATGTTGTTAGGATATTACTATTAATGACCACAGAAAGCAGTAAGACCAATCCAAAAAGACAGGAAATGTGAAGAAAACACAATCACTTGAGAGGAAACTGTTACAGAAAAGCAACCTGCCTTTTGCAGTTTCTCGCAAGCTTTTTCACTAAGGAAATTTTGTAATCTGTGGCTTATGATGTAATTAGAAGCCTCGCTGTAGTGAAAGTTAAATCATGCTATTTCTTTAGTGTTTTCATAGCATTTCTGGTTCTTTGTAGTGACTGCTTCATTAATCGAGTCACTTGATGTGATATGAGGATATTCCGCATTATAATATTAATCATTTGATGGTCATTATTTTTTGAGTAGTGCTGCTGGTAACTGAAGAAATACCATGGAGGTTTATGCTTTGTACATGAAAGCAATACCTGAGAAATAGCTTGTTCATATAGATATCTTTGTATTGAAAATATTTAACCAGTTACCTAAAGTATTCTGTTATCTGAATTACAAATCCTGTGGTTTCATCAAACACTGCTATTTTCTTTTTTCTTTGGCATTGGTGTTGGGGGAAGGGGGTTCAGTGCATTCATCTGACTTTACTAAAGACTTAACTAACTATTAAGTGAATCATCAAAGCATTCACTGTTTGCATAACTAAGGTGGCCCTTTACCTTTAGATTATATATTTGCAAGTGTTACCTTCCCTTATTGAAATTTTTTGTTTAATTTTTCCATGATGATGAGGCATTTTTTTTTGCAGTGTTTAAAGGTTAGAGTCAGGTTCAAGTGCCCCCATAAAATTCCCAAGTCTTTTTTAGAAGATTACATGTGAGTTTCAAATCTCATTATTATTACTGTGTTCATGGTAAATGGGAGTATCTGCAGTGACTTATAGTGGTGTGAAAAAGTTGTTATATTTATATGGAGAGAATTAAATGACATTTACATATAACAGGGTAGAATATATAAGTGAAGTTTAAAAACAATGGAATTGTTGAGGTTATCCATTCCCCACATTATTCCAACACTCATTTTGCTATATGTGTGAATCATGATCATTATTCATAAAAAAAGTTCAAAACAGTGTCTGTAATCAATATTTATTTACTTTTTGGCATATGTAATTTTATTGACTGAAGACAGACAACAGATCATGCTAAATGCATAGTTGGGTTAGTTGACAGATCATAATGGGTTAATTTTTTAGAGTAATGAACAAAGACTGTGACTGTGTTCAGTTTAGAAAGTTTGTTTAGTATCTGGAACATAGGGGAGAAAGAAATACTTTGATGTAAAGTCAATATAAATAAATCAAGAATATAAATAATGATGACAATAATAGCAAGTTGTAATTGTGTGTAAAGAACTCAATTTCTTTAGCTGTTAATCATGGATAATGTGCTGTAGTTTGAACAACAGAAAATTAAGTGTGACAATAATTTTGTGTCATGACCATTATCATTGTTATAAAGTAGTTTAATTAAACTTCTGAGTCACATTTCTGTACTTGGGATTTGTCCAAAGAATTTATTCTTGAATGAGAGATAAAAATGATAGCAAAGTAATGTTTTAAGTTTATGGCTAGGTTGGAGAGGTACATTGGAAATGAATGAAAAGTAAAAGGCAGTAGACAATGCAATATAGTATCTTAATGAAATGATCACCACAAAAAAAAAAAAATAAAACAATTAGGTTGGATCAATGGCAGTATATAAAATCAGTGTGATAGAACAACAATTTAAATATTTGGTACTTAGCAGACTTTAAAAGTTAATATTCTTATACCAATGCCCTGCACTTAATAATTGCTCCTCCAAAAATTCCCAGGCAAGTACTTATGGCCAGCCATTCACCCTTATGCTTCTTTGATACCTTAAAGTGCTCTTGGCTTGATAATTCTCCACATACTCCCCTAAATTGTCAGTAGAATGCTCTTGGCAATTTAGTTGCCCTCATTCTTCTCCCAGTCACTATCCTGAATTGAAATAGAATGGAATGGCTCCATTGAGTATTACTGTGCCGCTCAAGATGTGCAGGTTGTTCCATCCAGCCAACCATAGCACTGAGGCCTTTAATGCACACACGTAGATGAGATGTATCACTACTTGTTTTTCCTAAGAGACACTTCCCTTATTATGGAACTACCCTCTTGAGCAACTAGATGAATAACAGCAGTTAAAATGTAGACACACTATAGGTTATGGTTGGACAGATTTGGAATATGCCTTTCCCTACCTTACTGCCACAACTCCACCTTCCATTTTGATGGGAGTTCAATTTGCTTTTGACTAAACATGCTTTCAGAATATGATTGAGATGTTCTATAGTAAGGGAGGCTTACAGGTTGTACACTTTCCTAAGGGTGACCTGCAGGTACCTGCAATGCAAGATAGCCTTGCTCTCTCATTTAAACAAAGCTTTGCTACTGAATACAGTCTTATCTTTTTGTATATTTGTGTCCAATAAGCAAATTTCATCTGAACTTAACAGACTTATGGACTTCGCAGCGACATTATAAGGATTATTTTTTGCAGTGTATCATTCTAGGTGCAATAAATTTTTAGATAAATCTCTGAGACTGAATGCTATTGTAGAGTACAGGTTACTGTAGATTAGGGACTATGGGGAATTGTTGTTAGCTGTAAGATATCAAGAAAATATTCAAGTTTAGGCTATCATATAGGGTCTTTGTTACTTAACAAACTTTGTAACTTATCAAAGCCCCGAATCATCTGTTAATTCGAGGTGCTACTGTGTTGCTTTACTAATTCCCTTTTTCTCTGTCTCATTGATTGCAATAAGATTATGTTAAAATAGGCAAAAAAAGGGGGGAAAGTGAAAAATAGAGGGGTCATCCCCACCCCCATTTTGCTTCAAAATTGGTTAAATGTAAGAATTTAGTACTGTAGTAGGATGTGTGATTACCTAACTTGTCCCAGAAAAAGCTTATTTTGAATTGAATGCAAAATTATTATGAACTTTTATGTTTTACAAGGATTCCTCCTTTATATTATTGTCAACTGTAGATACATATTTGGACATTTATTTCTAAATGTTCTGAAAACTAATTTGTTTTGAGTTTGTTGATGTTTTGGAAGAAAGTTTGTTTCCTCCCAGTTATTTTTTTACAGGGAAATAATATTACACTGATGCATGTTCATGATGGTGAATTCTTGCCTAATGTGGCAAATCAAGTAGATGTAAGATTAACCCCAGGGCATTGGTTTAAACGAGTAATTGGCCGTGGACCAGTTGCTCAGACCCAAGAACCTGCCAGCCGAGAAGAAATTATGATGGTACTGGAAAACATAGAGTTCCTTCTAATTAGGTATGTTAATTTTATTTAATCACTGTTATGTATTATATATGAATACAATACAAATAGACCTTCATTAATCTGCCTCTTTGGGACATGAGGAATCCCAGATTAGTGAAAATTCTGAATAACAGGATTATTTCTATGCTGTAGCTAATCATTCCAACCTTTTACAATATCATGTGTGTAACATTTGACTTCATATAATGCCTAACTAATCATTTATCCCCAGAACATCATCAGTTGTACTTAATATTCTGTGCAGTCCACAGTTAGGCTAGACTATCTTTTGCAGTATCTTTCATATATCAAAGAAAGAATAAATATAACCTTTTAACATATCAGTTACTTTTGTAGGGTATCACTTTAGATATATTTATATGAACTTACAATCTAATAACAAAGGAAATAAAAAATTTTCTGTAATGATGAACAAAGAAGTTTTTTGTGTATTTTATTATTACTGGAGAAACTGCATCAAAGCACTGTGCTACAATTCAGAGTGACAAATGAATTTAATATAAGCTTATAACATGAAATATGAAGATAGGGTACATAAAAGAAAATATTTGCACCTTAAAATCGGTAAGAATAAAATTTTTAAAACAGGTGTACTGTAATGATACACAGTGAATGTGGAAAGAATACAGGTTTAATTAAAAGCTCAAGAACTGCATCAAAACAATGAGTGACCATTTACACACTGTTATAGTAATAGTTAATACCTAGTACAGTTGTATTTGATATAAGATTTTAACATATGAAATATTATATATGGTGTAGTGTGTCATATATGCATTTTAAAATCTGTACAAAAAAGAAATAATGAATAGTAAACAAGAAAGAAACTGACGCCCTATTTCCAACACAAACTGTTTATGTTTACAGCAAGTTTAATTAACTCACAGTGTGCTACAGTAATACTGTCTAAGGGTGAGTGTAGTAGTATGCAGTTTTAATTTATTGCAAATTCATCCTTATTTTACTTATTTCTCATCAGATGTTCCAACTATTATATATCATTAGAATTGTCATTTCCAGTGTAACAGTGATATGTCATGGATTGATAAATTGCTATTATGTCAAAAGTGTCTCAGCAAATGTCAGAATACGAGTATATAAGAGGTTCATTTGTTACTTTAAAGTTTCAAACCTCTTGGCGGAATATGGTTTATGATATTTTTGCACAAAAAATAAGCTAAATGTAGTTTTCAAATACCTGACCAAGTCTAAAACAGATACGATAATTATTTGCATGGTAATTATGAGATGAACTGATGCAAATCTGTGAGCATTTTTTTCTGCACATACACACACACACACACACACACACTGCACTATATTCTTCGTCTGTATACTACAACTGAGAAAAAACAATGTGATTCCTTGGGAAGGGTAAAGCAAAATAATTGATGCAAAGGAAGTGAATACCTGTACCCACCTATGTACAATATGTATACTATATACCTTTCTGGTATGGTCCCCATATTTGCATTAACTGCACTCCACAGATTCCTGTGAAGCACCTGTCAAGCACATGCAGTATATTGTCTTCCCCCTTACTATCAGTTTCTAAATCACTACTATCACTTTCTTAGGTGCTGCATATTTTAAACTAACTTGAGATTATTCTAAAGGGTTTTTTTTATTATACAAGGCTACAATCTTGGTAAAGTATTTCCATGAAAAAATCAACAAAAGTGAATGCAAAACAAAAGTTCATACACACAGCACATGAGAAAGGAACACAAAAAAAAAACTGTTATCATGGTTTGTATTCATGCATTCAAGCACTTGAAATCAATAAAAATTGAGCATCTCTGTTTTGTATGAGTGCTGAATGTCTGTTGTAATTACTTTTGATCTAATTGAAAGAGAGCTCATGGGTGGAACTTAATTCCCCATTGCATTTGAAAATGAAGCATCAACAATATCGATAGTAGTCATTTTGTAGCAAAGCATCAATTTTAGTGGTTCATAGCATGTTTTGGGATAAAGTTCCATTTTGTTAGATTAGACCAGGCTAGGCTTGCTGAAGTAGATCCATATCAAAATGACCCTTTTTAAAAATATTTGCAGGGAGACTACAGTACTATCATCTTAAAATTGGCAAATATTTATATTTCCAGTAATTGTTTATCTTTTGTTGGCCATTGCCGCTGCCCCCTCATTGCCCGTCAAAATTCACAGAATTGCACAGCTGTTATTACAGAACCAAACACTGTGAAAAAATGTGATTAGTATATATAAAAAAATAAGATATTCTAAACTTTAAAAAGCCAATATAAATACTGTACAGTATATAATATTAAAACATGTAAACAAAATCAATAGCTTTTATTCAGAATGTACTGTTGAAACCAAGTGTTCTTTTTGTAAAAAGACTTTCACTGATGCATAAATCTTGGAAAGGTTTAAGTTTTATCATGAATATTCTATGCATACTGTTGAACCAGGCTCAGATTGTTTTTTAGCCGTCTGGTTCTGCTTGCCATGAGTTATAAATAAAAATTTAGAACATTTAAAATTTTGAAGAAATCCATCTTATGCCATTAGCTCTTTCTCTCCTTTTATCTCAGATGTCTCAAGCGTATTTCAGTAGTCTGCTGTTCAATGTTTGTTTATATGTGACATAATCATAATTATACTCAAAAAGTGTATACTTTTCACTAAATAGCTTGAGCAAATTTTTGCAAGTCATTACCTAATGTTTCAACTAGGAATCTTCGATAATGGTTCTTCTCAACAATCATCCCCATCAATTTGTCATAAAAAAAAATAAGTCTTTTTGATTCTCGTTGCATTCTGATGAAATGCCACTGCCATTGCTGCTGAATACAAAATCTTTTGGCTGTATATTAGTGGCAACACATTTCAACTCAGCATCTTGTTCACTTTGCTAAGACCACTTTCTTGGTATGCCACCTCTTTCATTTGGGGGTGGCAGATTTTCATCACTATCACTGTTGGATGAAATTTCATCATTTTATCTCACAGTACATTTGGAAGACACTGTCATTTTTTCTAAATCAGATTCATGTTCACAATGAGAAAGTTAATCAAGAAGTTGAGTACTGTATAGAAATTTTCATCTGCAAGGGCTCCTCTCTCGCTCTGCTGGCAGTCAACACAAGGATGTCATTCATTAATCTCCTCCTGTGACATCTGGATGAATACTAATCAGTTTTATATGTCAAGTGTGAGAATGTTTCCACATCAAGGTCAAGAAGTTAGTATTTCAGTCAGGAGTCTCTTATGAAAGGAAAATAAAAGTGTATTGTGAATGATACAACTGGCATTTGTGCCTGTTGACTGTGTATCATATATGACCCAATTGTATACAAAAGGGTTAAAAAGACAGGAGCATGGTTAGCCATCGGATGACTTATTGAACATTGTACACGTATCATTAACTTTGTCAATAAAAATCCTTTACCTGAGGATATTATATCAGAGGGGAAGGGGAGCCACAGTGAGTTCAAAATGTTTGGTATGTATGTTAAAACAGAGATAAAGTTTTTATGGGTTTTAATATATGATTTTTGAGTGTTTTACATATGTTGTAAGCATACCTGGTAATTAGGTAGAACTACTGCAAACAGTTGCATTTTTGTTAGGCTAAAGCTCACGGTACTGTATTGTAAGTACTTTTAGAAGTAATTAGTTTTGTGGATATTTCTCTGAAGTTGAGAGATAAGTATATTAATATTTTAAATCTAATAGAAATGGCAAAATAATAGTTACTGTATGTGGAATTGCTATACACTGTAAGCTAAGTGAGTTGCTCAGTGTACTGTATTTTGTTGGCTATATGCCACTGTTTGTTACTTAATGGATTTTGTTATTTACTGGAAGGGGCAGATATTGATAATTAAATAAAGCATTAAGGTTTTGGTGTACAGTATAATTTTTACAGAAATATGTATGTTAGCATACTACATGTATAAAACACACTGTTCCAGCAGCAGGTTGGGAGGTTGGTGTAAGGGGAGGGGATGACTTACTTAACCCTCAAAGGACAGGCTAAATATATATCATGCACACCCTCAGACCAGGCAAACTTTAAGGTTGGCCAATATAGGAAAAAAAACACATCAGTGGAAAGAGGCAGTAAATCCCCCTATGAAATCTCAAGGCATACTGATCGAGGTCTGTCCCATGCTGAGCTAAATAGATGCCATGAGTCATTTATGGCTCATTGAAGTGCTATGAACATCTTTCCCGCTAAATTCATTCAAACAGTATGGCGCAAAATACGATTACTCATATGAGGATTCCCATCCATTAAGCGTTAAGCTAACTGATTTTTTATTTTTCTGTTGGTTGACTAGGAAATGATTATGATTTTTTTTCTTATATAGTAATGGTATTTATACTATTTTAAAAGTAACCAAAGATATGTAATGTATAAAAATGCTTTTTATCCTATTTTGCATTTAAAATACTGTGATCGGTAGGAATGTTGTGTAGGGAGGGTGGAGAGGAGTATTGCTCACATAGACTTGCTCTGATTTTGCTGCTTCGGTGTTTATCAGTGGATTATGACAGGATTTATAGACTTTTTCCTTGCTGCAAACATTTATTTTATTACTTTTTTGGTACCTGGTGTTATGTATGAGATGCAACATTACATAAAAAGTGTCATACAACAGTATACTAAGGCAAATTGTTTTTTAAGGAACTTTTCTCTTGTAATTCTCTTTATAAACCAAGAACAGAAGAACAGTTCCTCACAGATGTCTTTGTGAACAGACGTATACTATGCACATCCCAAAATACAAGGAATTCAAAATCTGAAACACTTCTGGTCCCAGGCATTTTTGATAGAGAATTCACACCTGTATTATGAAGTTAATATAAAATTATCTGTTGCCTGTGTTGCATTTAAAAATAATTTTGCATCTACAAATAATTTTGTTTGGCAAAGGGAAGTTAATGATACATTATAAGTACAGTCAGTAGTGTGGTGTGTTGTTGATGTTCTTGTATAGAAATGATTAACTACTGTATGTCTAAATGTAGTTTTTTATTGTGCTTCTAAGATAGGAGCTTAGTTTTAAAACATAAATGTTTTTTTCCAGAGCTTTGTATCATGATGAATCATTTGTAGATGCTAAACTCTCAGAGGTTCAGCTAGACACATCTGTTATGTCTAACAGTGGCCAAGGTCAAGCTATTTATGTTGAAGAGTGTCGGTGCCCTGAAGGATATGTAGGACTCTCTTGCCAGGTAGGCTGTGTTTTAATCATATTGCATTTATGAATTTTCTAAACAAATTTTTACCTTGACTAATATCTTTCATAAGAATAAGAATATAGTCAAAATAAAGTGTGTGTGTGACAGTGAAAATTTCTGAGTCATGATTCCAAGAGGAAAGGCTGTTTACCTTATATGCTGTGACTGTAGAGCTAGAGAACCATCAAAGAAATATCTATCAAATGTTCTATTACTTTACTTGACATAAAATGTGAATGCCTTACCTGATTTTGATCTTGGTAGCAACATTGAAACTTATAAAATACATATTAACACCATATATTTATAAAAAAACTGAAGTACTTGTGTTGAAAATAAGTCTTTACTTTCTCTTTCCTTCCAGTCTTGTGCTCCTTCTTACAAGAGAGTCAGAGAAGGCCCATGGCTTGGTCGATGTGTTCGTGATGCAGAGTGTCGACCTGGAGAATATGGTGATCCTGCAAATGGAATTCCATGCCAGCGTTGTCCTTGTCCTCTCTCCTCACCCACTAATCAGTAAGCAGATGTTTTAATTATTTCCAGTTTAACATTGTTTGCATTAGCTGGTTCAGATAGTAAAGTGGAAATGTAAAGAATTATTAGTATTTTGTAAAGTCCTGTACATTACCATATCACACGGAGAGTGCATGGAGTAAGCATATGTTGGTAAAAAAAGGAGACTTCATTACATTGTTCAAGTTGAACAATCTTGGAACAAGAACATTCTTAAGCTTCCTGTGATGAGTTTTAATGCTGGTGGAATATTTTGATCATGGATGTTTGTTGACCATACAGTAGAAACAAGGGCCTGTAGTTGCTGCAGTGACTGAACTTTCAACATTGGAACCACTTGATAGCTCTTGAAATGGAGCCTGTTTGGTAGGCAGACTACATTTATCAGTGATCAATGACATGCATTGGGAGTAAAAGGCCTCTTGTTTTGTGGGCTGCTTTCTGTGAGTGCACTAGATGATAGCATTTGAAGATGTAGAGTAGTATTCTTCAACAAGTGCTGGCATATGAGACGGTATGTTATTCCATTGATAAATGTGTTTATAATATCAAGGGTCCCCAGAGCTCCAAGTCGCAAATTTTTTTTTTTTTTTTTTTTTGCCCCAAAGTCTTCTAAAAATATCCTGCTTTTCCCATGGAAAAGCATACCTGCAAATGTAGACTCCAAAGTGGTCGAAAATCCCATTGTCTAACAAAGGGTGGTGAACCACGCGAGAGATAGGTGAAAGATTTTTTAACAAAGTATATTTTTTCACTATATACATAATAGTGCCCCTTACAAAAGCTTATTTTTTCACTATATACATAATAGTGCCCCTTAAAAAGTTTATTTTTTTCATTATATATATAATAGTGCCCCTTATTATAGCTAAATATTATTATTTTCTGTCGTTCATATTAAAAGAATAAGATTTTAATAAATATTATGTATATATTAATAATATTAGTGTGTTATTGCATTTTCATCCATTATCTACCCCTGTGCATATGTAAATATATGCCTAGGTAAGGAAAATTTCATAAAATGTTTAATTTTAAGTATTTATTACATTTAGTTATGTTTAAAATACGTATTTTATACTTTTTGCCATATCCGTAAAAACACCCTTTCATTACATAAGTGCTGTTATTAAAAATAAGGCAGTCATAAAGGATTTAGCCAAAAACAATAATGAGGTCCTAAAGTAGATATGATTACCATTCAAATGCAACAAAAATTTTTAAAATCCTTTCATAAATCACCGAGATATTCGTGTTTGAAAACTGCCAATTTTCAAACACGTTTTTCTCGCAATTTTGGTTTTTTTTTAATCAGCCCCTGGAGACCCTTAATATTGTGAACGCCTCAAATGAAAAATGGCTTTTAAGTTACTATTGTTGATTAACAATGTCACCCCATGGAGGCATTAGTTGAGTGTTTGTCAGTGTGTTGCAAGCAGGTTTCTGGAAAACGCAAACTTTTTATTTGTAATGAAAATACAGCCCGAGAAGAACCCTAAAAGGGTTCAGAGGTCTGGTTAAACAAATCATTTATAACTAACTAACTACTCTCAGATGAAGGGACTAACAAAGTTGATGAGGTCAAGAGTATTGACAGGGGAAACTCAATCAGCAGGCAAGATTTCTAAGATGAAACCGCAGAAAGTCCTGTGTTGTTGGTGCCACTGCTTTGACCTAGATAATGATTAGGCTCGTTGAACTATTTTGTCCATAGGAACTTACCCTTAGTGAATGATGGAACTTCATCCAGTAACATGAAGTTAACAATTCAAAAATCATTTAATGTTAGTTTAATCAGTTCATCATGAAGTATATGTGACAGAAAATAAATGTAAGTTTTGCAAAAAAAATTTTATAAACAAATTTCAACACATTCCTCACATCTTATCTCTGATTATTTATCAGAGTATTTTTTTTATTATCAAAGGATATTTTTATAATTGTCATGGGAAGTTAAGGCACTCTACCACTTCACAGGCAAGATGAGTGAACCAAGAATTATGAGATGTGATAAATATGACAGAATTCTTTGAGGATATATGTCTAGAATCACAGTGGAGGTTGAGAACAGTAGTTTTATTTAAATAGCTAAAGGTTGTTGACACTTTTGCTACCCTGGATTGTGTAATGCAATCATTCCCTAGAAAAGGTTGAGACTAAGAATCCAACTTGCCATGGTTGATTAGAGGTACATAAAATTTTAATGAGTTGTCCATCCTGCTGGATGAGGTGTGTTCAAGGAAACAAGTATTGCAGTCTACTTGACCCTTGGCTAAGTAGGGCCCTAGTCAACTTGTAGAACTATGCAAAGGTGAAGACCTACATTTTATGTTGATAGCTACTGATTGCTTGAATGAAAACCAGCCAGAGATGTGAAACTTACTATAACTTTGCTCCAATGCTGTATTTCTATGGTCAAAGTTTAACTTACTTACTTGTATTATCCATTACCCAGTGCCAGTAACTATGATAAAGATAAGTTTAATGAAGTCATATCTTATTAGCAGTGTATCTTATTACACAAATGGAGGTATGCTTGTAGTGTAGAGTATTGTGCATATAGTGATCTGATTCTCATGGCTACAAATTGCCATGAAATCAGTTCTCGTAGAGCTGCAGGTGCTGGTGAGGTTATAGTTTTGACTAGATTACTTCATGTGGCTGTGAACCCCCACAGCATTACCTGCCTCTACCAAATGTAAAATGAGGTTTTGTTTACTTCCAGTATCACATCAAAACCAAATCCAGTACAGAATTGTTTTTGTTATGCAAGACTTATATTTATGTGGCTCTGCATTTTGACACAGATTTGCACAAGATTGGCCTTTTTAAGGTCTGGAGGTCCTGTCAGCTTTTCACGCTACTCAATGCTAGTTCATCCAGGATCAAAATCTACAGTACTAGAAGTTAACACTTAAGTAAATTAGTTTGTATTGGAGGAAAACCAGAATTTTACAAAATGTTCAGTCTAAAATAAATTAGCCATTCTCTTTCAATTTTTGAAGGTTCAGCTCTTCCTGCTATCTTGATACGGATGGTCAAGTTACTTGCAACTGCCTTAGAGGTTATACTGGTCGCCGGTGTGAACGCTGCTCTGAAGGCTATAAAGGGAATCCATTGACCCCTGGAGAAAGTTGTCAGCCAGGTATGTGAACCCAGCAGGTACTTTGATGAAATTTTGTGATTGTTTTGTGTTATTATTGCATAGAAAATTTTCTCATATCATTAACTACTTAGTAGCAATGTTATATCTTTGAAATATTTGTTTAGAAAGGAATTATTTTCTTTTGTTGATTGGTGGCAATTTAAACAGCCTCAGATTATCTAGTAAGTTACAATAGTTTTGTAGAATTTAATGTAAATTTGAATATGGAAATATTTGGAAAAGAAAAAGATTTCTGTTGATTTTAATGTGTGTATATGTAATTGAAGGTAATTTAGCCATTAATAGAGATACTGATAACATCCAGGTAATAATTATTTCCAGTTTGAGTTTTTCCAAGTAGAATGATCTAGATTGTTTTTTATAATGCATTTAGAATAGGCTGTATAGCTTATATATCAAAAGCAGTCTTTTTATAACATAAATTTGTAATATTTGTTGTAGCTTTTACTTACCATTGAACAAGTCAAACTGTTTTTATAAGTCTTAAACATAGTATTGATGGTTTGCACTTGAGTAGACATAGCAGAAAAATGTTGACAGAAACATATGAAAAACCACAATTTTTAAGGTTTACAGCCAGTTCATTTGTCACTCCTACATGGAGGATTTGATAGTTCTTGTTTGTAGTTTTACATTGCTTAATGAGAATTGTTATGGAATAAGAAAATTCTGTCAGTTAAATTGGAGAATGTAAAGATTTCTTTCTTAACATTTTGTTTACAGAGTGCAAGGTTTCCTCTAAAAATTAATTTATACTTATAATGTGAACTGTTTTTAGGGCTTTTTTTTTTTGAGGTAATGACACACTGGGAAGGCTTTTCATCAGTTTTACAAAATTAATATTCCTTCTGTTTCAATACTCTGAATACAGTATCTTAAATATCTTAGTGTTATACTAGGGTGAAATTATTAAAGCCAAAATAGATAAAATTTTAACTGTCCAGTGAACTGTGCTGTTCTAGAAGGATGAAAGTACAGTAGCTTTGAGGTTTCCTAGGTTAAGTATAGAAAAGAAATGAATTTAATAGAATAAAGCTTATACTTTGTAGGGTACTGAGAAAACAACTACTGTGTACTGTATAGTACATTAGTACATTCCACGGAACATACACATGTATCCTGAAACATTTACTTTAAAGCTTAACTTTTCAGTATACCAGTTAATGATTTTTACTCTATTTTTTTTACTGCTTACCTTGGTGAACACCATGCTCTGATACCTGCAACAACCTTGACCACCTTATCTTTAACACCAAAATACTACTTCATCTTTACTACCATCACAACAACCTATCAATGTCACTGCTACTACCACCATCCTCCCTCTACTACTACTCTTCGTTGGTTCTTTGATGCCGCTGGTGGTAGAGAACAGTCGAGCTTCTTGTGGTGGTACCTTGTCCCCCTCACTGTTCCTTGTCTCGCTCATTTTGGCTCTGGCGGTGACACACTTTCTACCCCAATGCTCCAACACCTCTGGTAACACTAATGGTTCCTGCTTGCTTGATCCTGCTTGCTTGACTTTGTCTGCCCAGGCATGAAACTGTAGTAACAGTTACTTAAGAGTTTCAGTGTTGTTTAGATTTCATCATTGGAAATAGATCGCATTGCAATGATCAAGCTTTTTACAATTCAAGGTGTGCATTTAAATTTCAGTTTATGTACCTATCTTATGAGTATTTAGACAATCATAAATTGCTTTTAGGTTATCATAGGTTAAGTATTTAAAGCCCAGTCCTAGTTTTGTGTGATTGCCCAATTTTTGTAACTGCATTTCTGTTTCTCAAAACAAATAATTGAAAGTTGTTTGTATTGATTTGGGCATGCATAATAATCTTTTCTTTTTAATTTTCAATGAGGAATTGTTTTTGTTTGCTTTGCAAAGGCAATGAAAGTTGAGAGCATATTCCAAGATGGACTGCTTATGATCATTTAAGTGGTACTGACCAGGTGATATTGTAGCTGTCTCCTGATTGTTTTTATATTAATGAAAGGAATTAGTGTTTGGAGCATATTTTTTATTATAATTGGTCTTCAACTTTACAAATTTAAAGAACTGTTTTTATTGTCAAAGGGCATTTGTGCTTTCCTGCCCACCATCCCCCCCTCCCCCTTGTCCGAGTTCATCTAGTCATACTCTTTGTTTTTCTGTCTTGTACTATACTAACCATCTAATGTCTACTAACTGATAAATCTTGCTTGAATCCCCTACCCTTCCTTATTTAACATATATTCTCTAGTCTTTACAAACACACCTCTGACAGATTTAATACTTTCTTGTTTTCATGGAAGGGTACTTATGACAATTGATTCTGAAGAGTGAGTTCATCTAAGTAGTACATTAATAGTTGTAATGCCTACTTTAAGTATTGTACATGTTAACCTTTACTGTTGAGTTATCCCAAAAGTCAAAACAAGTCTGTACAGTATGTACATGAGAGCTTTTAGAATGGAAAAGTCTTCATTCACTTGCATTTAGTCTGTAAATTGATAAGGGATTCCTTCTTACCTACTTTTGGGATGTTTACTCTCCTGACTAAATTATACTTCAACTTCTCAGCCGCACTAACTCAAATTTGTGCCAAAATAGTTTGTGTTTAAGCACTAGGATCTCTTCATATTCTTATAAAGTGTTTTTTTTTTTTCAGTAATCATCCATATCTTGAGTAGGCATATTTTTTCAAGTAAATAACAACAATAATAAATTCAGCTTCTCCAGGCATTCTTATGTGTTATGATTTTACAAAAATTTTTACAGGAAAATTCAAGCCATTACATCATTATAGCCTATTACTTGAGTATTTCAAACAGGAAAGTAATGAGGAATTTGTGTAAAAAGCAAGAACTGGGTGAATAATGATCCTCAGGTGGGGGTTAGTCTCGACTTTTTCACTCTTCGAATTTTATCATGTCAGTGGCTACAGTGTTAATCATTGCAAATTACATATTGCAAAGAGAGCCCCATATAGTGTAAAAGATGTAGGATTGTACATTCTTAGTGATTTGAAATTGGTTTGCTCTGGTGTTTGAAGAATTCTTGATAGTGCCCATTATTGAATGAATGGTAAGTTTTTTGTAATTTACTTCAAACAGTGGTTAGTTTTAAGATTTATGGTTTTTAGAGAAACATTTAAATTTTGTAGCTAAACTTAGAAAGTAACGTATAGCAGATTGTATTGAAATGCAAATACTGTGGTAATTTTGTAAATGTCAGCCGTCTGGATTTTGAGCAAAGATCTCATTTTCTCTCAAGGATAAAATTTTAAGACGTACAGCCTAGCAAGCGTAGCAAGAGAAAAGTGAGAAGCCTTTTATGTATGTTTGCTCCTCCTACCTGAAATGTTTTTCTATTCTTATTAGCATTTGTTTGCTGCTTCTTGTACAGTAGTCTTATTAAAACCTTCAGCTCCCCAAATCCTAGCACTTTCACAGGTAGGAATTTTCTTCTGTAATTTGAAACAGTGTTGTTTAGCATTTTATGAAAATATTTGCGTTGTGATACTTGTGTTTATGTTTGGGTTAGATTTGAATTTACATATACTGTATGTTTGGAACTATAAAACCTAGCTTATAAAAACTTTGCACTCTAAAACATGCATAGATTTGTATCGTGTTTTATATGCCAGCTGTATGTATATATATATATATATATATATATATATATATATATATATATATATATATATATATATATATATATATATATATATATATATATATATATATATATATACATTTAATATATGGTGGTATATGTTGCATCATTTTATTAATATTACATGCTATTTTTAACCAAATCCTTTCCAGGTTTCAGGAGATATTCTTCTCTTCATCTCAATAGTTCCTTGAGATAGTGGGTGTCACTCAGACACTTATTTGCATCCTGACATGTACTCAATAATAAGCTTTTGAGCATCCGCACTTAGTCAGTGATCCTGTTATCCTGCACCTTATATTACCAAAAAACAAGTCTTGAGCTTTAACAATTTTTCTATAACTTTGGCATATACTCAAACAGCAAGGTAAATAATGAGGCAGGTGGGACTTTCAATTGACAGCTGTTATAAAGGTACAGTACTGCAGTTACATGATACATTACTTGATATCAGTATTTAACTGTTGTGAAAGAATAGCAATTACTGTACTTGATACTTTACTTGATATGAATTATTTCAACAAGAATGATAATTGAATTAAGACATGAATCAAAAGGTAGTATTGTACAGTAAATTGTAAATATATACATAACGCAGGCAGTTCCCGGTTTACGACGGGAGTTCCGTTCTTACACCGCGTTGTAAACCGAAAAATTGTCAAAAATCATAAAAAATCCAAAGAAAACCTTACTTTTAATGCTTTTGGTGTATTGAAAATGAAGTAAACTGCATTTTTATTGAGTTTTTCATCTTAAAAACCTCCAAATTTTTATTATTCTGCCGTTTTGGAGCCATATTTCTTCCATCGGATCGGCGTCGTAAGCGTCATAACCCTGGAACATGCATCGTAAACCGGGAAATAATTTCTGATTAATATATTTGAAAAGCGTCGTAACCTCGGAACGTCGTAAGCTGGACCCGTCGTAAACCAGGACTACCTGTATGGATATACTGTACTTGCATATTACAACAAAATTCACTTGCATTTTCATTATTCTTTAAGAGGATACAGTATAATCAGATAAGATTATGAAAACACAGTATTTTAATGTTAAACATTTACAGTATCGGAAATTGTCACAGTCTGCATTTTATATATAAATGTATGTATATTATGTGCAACTTACAGGACAAACAATTTTATGAAAAAGATGTTTTTATTTATATACTGTATACATCCCTTAATTTTATGATAATCTGTTTTATATTCTGATCTTTGCTGTGTACCCACTGCAATATCACAAAGTTTTTATTAGCAGTTTTGCCTTATTGTTTATTTGTTGTGTGTAACTGGATCCTTCAGTATCAGGAATTATTGAAGAATAAACTAAAGATATATTTTTTTAACAAAAGTATAGTAACATGATTTTGGACTGAGTTAGGGTGCTTGAAAGCTGTTGTGTATTTGCATAGATGGAAATTAAGAAATATGTGACTAAGTGGCTCTCTTTGCACCCTTTTAAGGAACTGAGGGTGCCAAAAGAAGATTATCTAAGAAACCCTGAAGGAATTAAGTTGAAAACAGTAAAAGCAAAATGTCATCTCTTGTTAAAAAACTGTGATATATATGTGCATAAACTCTTAACTGTCCATGATCAGACTGCAGTATTCATAATGCTTTGGTTATTAGGAAAGCGGTGAAAGGAAATGGCTTGGTGATTTTAGGATATAAATGGCATACATTGCCAAGGACAATCCCCAGAACCCTGCCAATAAATAAATGATTAATGAACGAAAGTAATGGGTCAGGAATATTATTGTGGGTATTTTGTTTGAATTTTCAACCTACTACACTATTTTAAATTGGCAGTCATTTCATTTTTAAGATAAAATGTATTAAGTACAATCTAATACATTTTTCAGAAATAAACTCTTCAGCCAAGCTAGATGACATTATGAATATTAATTTGTTTGTCTATCTGCTGTATAAAAACTGATCAAACAGTATTGTATGATTTCATTGTATAATAGTGAGGGTCACTTGCTGTTGACAGCATTTTCTTTTATCCCGAAGGGCTAGAGATCAATTACCATGGGCAATCAACAGTTCACTGTACATATGGTTTTGGTGAAAAATTTTTTTATTGGCATGCTCAACTTGATGGATATGGTACAGTGCACCATTTTATATTTTTGTAAGTGTATCACAGTACAATATTGTTTTTGGTTTAAAGGTATCTGGTAGATATAAGGTAAATAACCTTTAAAAGTTGAGGTTAAACATTCTTAATGAACATAGCTAGGTTCACTGAGACTAGATAAACTGGATACATACACATATGTTTATTTTTCTGTGTAATTTGGATATGGTATAGCTAAAAAATATTACCAAGGTGTAAGAAAATTACAGATGGGTTTTAAAGAAGAATGCAATTGTTATGGTAAGTAATGAATGTGAATTCAAAGCAAAGGCAGAGACATTAATATATTTTTTGTAGATTTTGGGAACCTAACCAAATGACTAGTGACATTTATTGCCAACACTTTTATTTACTTTACAAATGATTTTATAGTGGTTCCGAAATGCAAGTGGTATGAATTCTATTGTGGAGACATGTCACGCTGCATCGATAAGGAAAGACGTTGTGATGGCAGACCAGACTGTCCTGATGGTTCAGATGAAGATTATTGTTATGGTTAGTTTTCTTGTAAAAGTCCTTGCTCTGTGTCTAATCTGTTCAGATGCCATCTTTATAGAATTCAGTGAGTGTCACAGTGGTTGGCTTGATTCCTGCTTGTAGTTAAATTTTATGTTTGCATTATTCTCTTTAATCATATTCAAAATTCATGTTTGAATGTAGTAAACTAACCTCTTAAAAAGCTTTTATTGTAATATTTGTTAAAAATGTTTATTGTGTATCTATATGTACAGTGATACCTCAAATTACGTCATTAATTTGTTCAAAGATGCCATTTAAGTCAAAAAATAAACCTAGGTTAAATGACCTAGCCCCCTTACCAATCACTTGAGTAACCCCATAACATTGCTAATACAGGTTTCAGTAAGTCATTCGATAGTTAAATAATTTGCTATCTTTTACTACAATATAAGTAAAACATAATGTAAAAAAAATTATGTTTGTAGAACTGTATACTGTATAGTACTGTATCTAGCTGATGGATGAAGTCAGTGTGCTTGATGGGCCAGGGGAGAAGGCAAGCTATGGTGGCAGCCATGTTTTCACCATTTTCGTAGGGTTTTTTGTTAGACACTTTATTTTCAAATGGAATAATATTACACTTAATAAAACTATCACCAGAAATTATCGTGGAACCAATGGTACTAACAATTCAAGATACAAATTTACTGCAAATAAGATAGTAATGTGAATAATGTAACATGCACACGTTTGAATTCACTGCCAAGAACTAATGCTGCCATGTAGCTGAATGCTGGGACCAGAACGTCACTTACTACAACAATTTTTATTTTTTGAAGGGTTTAAATGGTTTTAGCCTGTCTATACATAATATTAACCCTTAAGGGATGGTCTAATTATATATCATGCAGCTCCCCAGACCGGGCAGACTTTAAGGTTGGCCAATTTAAGAAAAAACACTTCAGTGGAAAGCAGAAGATATGCAAATGGACATGGTGTAAAAAAAAATAAATTCTAAAAAATTTTCCCTAACTTCTATGGGAAGTTGAAAGTGACTATTTACAACCCTGTGTGGGGCCTCTTTTACAAAATCCTTGTAAATTTTACCAAGTTATACATGTTTTTTCTAATTTACTTTATTTTATTTTGTAAAATTATAATTACAGCTCACACAGTATCATAACAGATAACTAAAATCAGTAACAAATTCTGAGTATATTTGTTGTAAAATATTTACGTGAATTTACTAAGACCGGGAGATACAGTAACTTTTTTGGAGTTATGTTTTTTCTAATATTTCTTTGCAAAATAACAATGATAACTGACATCATATCATAAAAGATAAGAAGTAAATCCAACAGTGATCCCTGGGTATGTTTATGAGCAAATAAATAAAAAGATGTCATGGGAGAGAGAGGAGCAAGACATTCACCCTTCAAGTCAAGAACAATACTAATCTGCCTGAAACACCATGATTGAGCTGAACTGAATTCTTTAGTTGCCACTATTCATTTATGGGCCACTAAAGTGATGGAAAGTCTTTCCTGCTGGATACAGCCAAATTGTGTAGCATGTAATATTAATACTCCCCAGAGGGGATCTGTCCACCACCCAAAACCTGTTTTAGATCCTCTCATGAGGGGATCTGTCCATTAAGAGTTAAAGTATGGGGTATTATTTTGTATGTTACCATTTGTTTTTATCAAGTGATTTGGCACTTTTATACTGATTTTTAAAGTTATGGTTTGACAACTAAATGCTGGAAGTACATATGTACAACTGCTCAGTGTTTGTAGCCAGATGTTACACAAATTAGACTAATTTAACATTATTAAGCTTTAAATGGTTTTAGTGTACATCTAATTACTGTATATTGTTTTATATATTTAAACTTTTGTTTTCATGTGATTTGGCACTGTCTATTGATTGCTATTTTTCATGCCATTTTAAAATATTTTGCTGACATGTAAAAATGCATAAATGGATGTAAATCAGTTTTCCTTTTTCCTTATGTCAAAATGACTTAATTGGAGGCATTGCTGTACTACTGTAGATTTACACTTCCCATTTTCCTCATATTTGGTTGGGTAATTATAGTGTAAAGGCATTATTCATTAAATAAGAAAATCACTAAGAAAATACTGTACTGTACTATTAGGTATAACTGATTTTATATCTCAGGGGAACTAGCAAATGTTCCAAAATAGTAGAATTTCTTCATCTTGAACAAAGACGAGTGATCATTAAAACCTGTGTTGTGTTTTAACTAATCTAAGTTTTAAAATAAATATCTGAAATCTTCATAACATTGTCAGTTACAGTAAATGTCTCAAGTAAGTGCTCCATGTTAATTTGTTGGACAACTTCACTTTTCACCTATTTGCTGTTGTATTCGGTTGTGATTTGTTTCTCTGCCCTTTAGTTGATTCAGGCCTTCATCTCTCAGTTTTTGACAGTGAGGTGCCAAACCTTCTTCAACACAATTTTTGTCAGCATTCACAAACTAGCCTCTTGTTTTCATAACTTTCTTTTGTCATTTCTTTTGGTCCGTTTATGAATGCACAAGGATATGTTCTTTGAATGATTCATGTGATAGTGAACAGAATCATTTATCAAATTCTCTTTCACAATTCGTACAGTATGTTTAGCACAGAAAAAAATCTCATAATGAGGTTTTGTTTATTTGTTCTTAGTCTTTTAATGTTTTGCCTCTCAGACAGAAGTGCTACTGTGTTTGCTAGTTTCTTTAGTGGATAAATTATTTTTATGGTCTTTTTTCGTTCATCAGTGTGTTGCATCACATTAACAGTATCCAAAGGAGAGTTTATAATAGAGATTTGTGTTGCATCATCTCAAGTGACTCTTATGAAAATTACTTTGATGGTGATTAACCCTTTCGCTTATGACCTTTATGAACAGTTACATCTGTGGGAAGTGGCAATGTTTATACCAGTTTTTTTGTTTGGAGACATACCTCCAACAATTTTAAAGGTAGATCGCTCAGCTCTGTTTCATTGTGTAGCTGAATGATTATTCTGTACAATGATGTAAAAAAAAAAATCCCCCAATATAACTTTTATGTAGGTGGAATAATGAGTAGAAATTATGAGATACAAGAAAATTTTGCTGTTTTCCCCCAAAACAAATTGAAAAATAAAAGACTATATGGAAAAAGCACACGCAGATAAATTATATACTTATTGCAGTGCAAAAAGTTTCAATTATAACAAGCAAAATAAGAAAAAAGAATGACAAAGTAGCATCATGTTTTCTGGAAGAAAAGTAACTGTACCTTATTGTTCAAAGACATATACCTCTGACAATTTTCAAGGTATACTGCTCAATTTGATTTCATTTGGCAGCTGAATGATTACCCTATAAGATGACATAAAAAGTCCTCAAAATAAGTTTATGTTGGTAAAATGAAGAGTATAATTTATTAGATATGGGAAAATTTTGCACTTCCTGAAAAAAATTTGCCAAAAAAAACTGTTATAAAGTCTTCATTTGTTACTCATAACACACTCAGATAAATTACTTATTGCATCACAAAAATTGGAATTATACCAAGGAAAATATGAAAAAATTAATGATAAAGTACCATCACATTTCCTGTAAAATAAATGGCACTCAATCAAGTGTTTCTCGCTCTCTCTCTCTCTCTCTCTCTTCTGGTGATAGACATTTATTTCTCGCTATAATGTGGTTCGGATTCCACAGTAAGCTGTAGGTCCCGTTGCTAGGTAACCAATTGGTTCTTAGCCACATAAAATAAGTGTAATCCTTCGGGCCAGCCCTAGGAGAGCTGTTAATCAGCTCAGTGGTCTGGTAAAACTAAGGTATATCTCTCTCTCTCTCTCTCTCTCTCTCTCTCTCTCTCTCTCTCTCTCTCTCTCTCTCTCTCTCTCTCTCTCTCTCTCTCAGAAAAAAAATTATGTAAGCATAGAATAAAAATATAAAATGATACAAAACAAATGAACATATTTGTTACATTTGTATGAAAAATATCAGGAACTCTCACCAAAAATTATCCTCTTCTTTTGTGCTGGTTTGTGGTGCTGCTGCTTTTTTTTTTTTTTTTTTTTTTTTACTGTGTCATCAAAATGTGAAAGACTTAAATCTGGGTGACGTCCATATCAGTCATGGATAAGCAGAAGGGTTAAGACTAAATTTCAAGACTAAAGTATATTACATTCCATTACGAGAATACTGAAGTAAATCATTACATTGTTATTTAAACTAAGATATACTTAACTTAGGGGAAACAAAATGCTTTTCCATATTTATAGTCTCATTTTACTCATGGAAGACATTTGTAAAGAAAATAGAATGTTAATATGCACAATTGTCAGAAGAATGATAGTTCATAGACTTTTTATTGAAAAATAGTGGCATCCATATCACTCTGAATATACAGCAAAATTATACATGGTCTAATTATTCCTTAGAGATTCCCTTGTATAAGAGGAAAATCAGTTTGACTAAAGGTACAGGCATTTTATTCAATAAAGTAAATTTTTAAAGGAAAAATTGAGTGCTTATTAATGAAAATACATATGGCATTTGTAAGTACTGAAAAAACTTTTATCTGGAATTACTATATATACCATACATTAATTTGTTACGAGCTATTGAGATTAATATTTGAGTACTCCTCTGATGTGGAATATTTAAGAACTTCAGTGCTTGTAATTATCATCACAGGATTTCAAAGACATTTTATTCCTTTTTTTTCTTTAGCTGTAAGTAAATTTTACTTGTCCCGTGCACATTCATCACTAAGTAAAGTTTGTGTTCTGTTGCCAAGATAACCCTCCTGTCTCTATATTTGTAACACGGAACTCTCTGAAACTTATTGTTATTATTGCCTTCTGTTATTTTTGAATTTTAAATAATACCTGTGTACTGTACAGTACTTTCAGGTAAAGCAGATATCAATATTAGCAAACAATTTGTGATTCAGTAATGTGATAATTTAAGAAGATACAAATTATTGTATCGTAAGATAGAATTGAAGGATATTGCCTTTCTGCTCTTGACAGTATGACATAAAATTGATAGTTATGCCAATGCTATGACATAAACATATTTTGTCCTTTAACTGCTGAAGTTTTGCTAAGGAGTTTAGATGATACCTAACATTGCTTTTAGGGAATGGTGCACATTTGAGCTACGTTAGATATATAGGTTTTTTTGTTTGCATGAAGTTTAGTTGTATGAAACCTTAGATTTAGAATAAATACTATTCATCTGTTCATCTTTTGCCTGAGAGCATTATAGTTTGGGATTGCTTCCTTGCTTTTTATCATTAGAAGTAGAGTATTGGATCCAAGAATTTTGAAGTAACTCTAATATTGCATGTCAGATGCAGGTGTTTCAGCAAAGAATTTCTTTGCCTTTTTCTGCTAATTTAATGCTTTTTACCTATTATTTTTTTTACCAAAGTTCGCTGTGTGACAACCTTCACATGTTCTGATGGGACTGTTCATCCCTGGTCTCGTCGTTGTGATGGCATCAAAGATTGCTTAGATTATGAAGATGAGAAAGAGTGTAATGGTATGGTTTATTTTAGCTTTTTTTAACATTTATGTTGTCTAAACTTCTTTGAATGTTTGTATGATATAGCAATATGGTTATTTTTTCTCTAAATTCTTCAATAACCTTTACTGTTTTACTTCAAATAAAAAGGCAAAATAGTTCTATAACTTAAACTGATATGTGTTAGATTACACACTTCTAAACCTTAACCCTTGCATGATGCAGATCTGAAGCCACCTTCTTATATTGTTGCTGACTGATTTTGAGATTATTGCTTGCACTTCAATTTACTGGAATGCATGATGCTTCAATATATATCTGAACTTTTTACAGTTTGCTTCAATAGTGGGCACAGATGTGGTGATGGACATTGTGTTCACTTTGAACGCATATGCGACGGCCATTCTGATTGCCGGGATTTGAGTGATGAATTACCTCAGAATTGTTTGGGTGTGTGATGATATAATTTTGTTCGTACCAAGAACACACTACATTGTTGATGTAACATAAGTCATTTGAATAAGCAATCCATGAACTGACCATAACTAAATCAAATAGCTCAGTAGCAAGGAAGCCTAGCTTACCAGGTGGTGCAGTATAGGCTTACGCAGAATTGGGAGACTTCCTCACATACTAATCTCCTCTAGATTAGCATTGTTTCACAATATTAATCCATCTCAATCTCATTGTCATTTCCATTTGATGTTCTTTAATGTTTAAAATGACAGATAATTGTTGTTTTGTTTGGATAGCTATGATAGTATAATTTTGTTCAGCAATAGAGATCACTCTCAAATCTAGGAAGTGAAATGTGAAAGTAGATATGTCAGCCAACTTTATCTGGTATATTGCTAGATCACACATAATTCCCATACAGGGACCTGCCATTTTGGGAAGGAAAATATATCATTGTTGGGATATACCTAATATTTACACTAGGAAATATGAATGCAATCCATGTCAGTTTTTATTCTTAAAAAATATTTTGTGACTTAATTTTTTACATCTTGACCATTTAATTTTTCACACCTATCAAATGCTTACTCCTGCTACACTAATTGAAATTCATGGAATGTCCATAATACAAAGACAGCTATTGAATCTTTTAGCAAATAACACAAAATCTTTGGGGAAATCCATATTTTGAAAATATAAATTTTCAAAGAAATGGCCAAAATTCAACCCTTTCTGATTAATTAATTATGAAATTTAGGTCTTGAAGACCAAGTGCCTTTCTGATAAAAGCACTTATTCGGTCAGTCAAACAGGTTTAGACATATTGCTTGTGGACTGTTTTTGGAACTGGTTATAAAATAATGGCATACTAACATATTTAGAAATAGAGGTCCTAAAAAAAGGAGACACTGACTGTTGACTGATGCATCATGATCTTATATCAACAAAGGATCAAAATCCTTTTCAATTCCATAGATTGATCCAGTTAGGGGCTGCTCAAGGAGCAAGAGCCATTAAAACGCTGGCTTAATCTAAACAGCAACAGGGTAACTTAATAATAGCTGCATTTTTATGATACCTTGGGATGTAAAAAAGAAAAGACATTAGTAAATTTTTATGGTACTTTCTTGATGAAAGACACTATAATATATTGCAGTGAACAATATACAAAGCCAAGGATTAAAGTTACCTATGTTAATATTTAGTGGAGAAGCTCGAACACAGAATTATCTTATGTTCAGAACTTGTGATACCACCACTGGAAAGGATTGCACTGTTGTACCAAGTGAGCATACCTAACACACCATAGACTTTTGAGAGCTTATTTAGTAGTAAGGGATTGAAAGATGGAAAGAGGCAGTCAAGAAAGTAAAACCATGGAAATTGAAAAATAAAAGTGTCATAAAGGAGTATCGAGAAAAAATGTAGCATCAGAAAGTGGTCAACAGGAACGACTGAAAGCAGGCAGTAGTTTGTGGTATGTAATCGTGGAAGGGATATAAAGAAAGAGACGCTGTGATGTAACCAAGATGCATGGAAGGCTGTTGAAGAGAAGAGAGTGCCCTCAATCTCTGCCAGAGGACAGGCTTTATCTTATTCTTAAGGGATGGATTCTACTTTTAAGTGGAGAATCAAAAAAGATATTTCCTATAAATAAACCATTTTTAAGCTAGATCCTTCCTCTCTCCCTTTTGATTTGCTTATAGGTTTTGTTTTACATGTACTGAGAGTGTGATTGTTATTGAGTTAGAGAGTAAGTCTTCTCTTATTCTAAGAGGCTTTAACCATCACCTCAGCTTGTCTGCCTTGCTACTGTGCAGTTATCCCCTGTAAGGGGATAAGTACTGCTTACTGTGTGACTTGCACAGCACAATGTAGATAGTAATATTGGTTCTTTGCAGCAACCCTTTGGTCCCTTGCTACATTTTCTGCCTTTCAATTTTCATGTTTCCTTTGATCCCCAGTCACCATGTCCCCACCATCACCTTGTTCACATTTCAATCTCTAATTCAATTATTTTTTCAAGCAAGATTTACTATAAACTTAAAATGGACCCCAGTGGTCTTGCTTAAATACTTCATATAATTAAATAAATGAGCAGTTACAGAAGATATGGTCTGTTTTGGGTTGACAAGAATACCTTATATTAAAGCAATGTTTTATTTTTTGCAAAGATGGAATAATTCAGTTTTATCATTTAAATTATATTTTACGGTTCATTCGTTATTATTTATTTTCTCGTTTGGGATACTTTCACTATTGATGCATGATTATCAGAAAATGGATAATATTCTTACTTTTTTGTTACTTTTAACATTTGCATGTTTGCATGGGTTGCATTAGAAAAAAGCTATCAATAATTGCATGTGTATTTAAATGAGAAAAGCATTATAAGTATGGCTTGTGAATCCTAACTAACTATTACTCCTTACATTCTCACCCTTGTAGATGCATTACCTTGTGACCACATACATCAGTGGACTTGTGCTGATCCTACTCGACAATGCATAGACAGAAGTCGCCACTGTGACCGTGTTGTTGATTGTCCTGATGGATCTGATGAGCTTTACTGTAACTGCACTTGTGATAAGACATTCAACTTCTTGTGTAATGACGGACTTTGCCTTGATTCCAGTGTTCGATGCAATGGAAGATTTGAATGTCCTGATAGGTCAGATGAAATAGGATGTGGTTGTGACCCAAGGACTGAGTTTACTTGCAGTAATGGCGATTGCATAGACAATGAATATTACTGTGATGGTCGCTACAACTGTAGGGATGGTAGCGATGAACCTTTTGGGTGTAATCATTGTGACTTAGATATTATGCATCAGTGTGGTGATAGGACTTGCATAGACAAACGATATGTCTGCAATGGTTTAACAGATTGCACTGATGGTAGTGATGAACCTTGGGATTGCACCCCTTGCAATTTGGAGACAATGCATCGATGTGGAAACGGAACATGTATTTCAAAACACCATGTCTGTAATGGCCGTAGAGATTGCAGTGATGGAAGTGATGAACCACCTTCTTGCGTGCAGTATTGTGATGACCGCTATGAGTTTGCCTGTCGAACAGGCACTTGCATTGATTTAAGACTTGTTTGTAATGGCTACAATGATTGCTGGGATGGCAGTGATGAAGAAAGATGTTCTCATTGCAATCAGTATGAATTCCAGTGTGGCGATGGATCTTGCATTAGTCGTCAGCATCTTTGTGATGGTCGATCAGATTGTAGGGATGGCAGTGATGAGAGTGAGCGGGGTGGTTGTTGTGTAGCTCCATACTTTTTTCAGTGCCTTGATGGTGGTTGCATTGATTCACGTCTGGTCTGCAACAGGAAACCTGATTGTAGGGACGGTTCAGATGAACATCTTTGCTGTAAGTCTTCAAGTTTTAATATAGATTTAATGTTTCCTCTGGCCTATTGAATAGATAGATTGTTGTGATTTTCAATTTGTTGCAGGAATGTGTACTGGAAAGACATAAACTGAATGCCATATGTTTGTAAGTTACAGTAAACATTTGTACTGTACCTATAAATTGTAAGAACAGAGGTTACAGTATTAACATGTACTGTACTTTGAACTAGTACATAAGGCTATTTTGTAAGAAAGTGTTTCAATAATTGCATGTGCTGTACACTGAACTATTCACAAGCCTATTTTGTAAGTGGCTGAAGTTGTAGAATAATTTTTAGTTCTGTTTTTAAATGGGAGTTTGCTTTAAATGGTGGATTATTAGCTCTGTTCATTGTTGGAAGTGGCCACTTAATTAAAGCAAATATCAAATCAAAAGGAGTAAATGCTTTGAAAATATGATTTTTGCTTAATAAGCAATCAAGAAGATTGATGAATGTATGGGCTTTCTGAACATTCCTTAAAATTTATTACAAACATGCACTTGCCACATGTGCAAGTTGAGTATGAAGCAGGTTGCTTAGTAAAAGAATGAAGGTCAAGATTGATGCCTAGTAAATTAGGAAAGTTAGAAAATCTTAATTAGATGATAAAGTGGATTCATAAAGTAATCAAGGCCTTAGTTACTTTTACAGTTCTGATTTTTTTTGGGGGGGCAGGGAGCCAGTAGAAGCTACTACAGAGGTGCATTCTCAAGAAGTTACAGTGTTGCAGGAAGGGATTTGTTACATTGTAGAGGAATATGGATCCTTGATTTGTAAACATAAGACCTAGAATATATTTGTTCTAAATCCTTTGGGCATGAAAATAGGAAACCACATCTTCACAAAGGAGGGGGCTTCTTTGAAAACTACAACAAAAAGTGCATTTGAGGCTAGGTTTTGAAATGCTTAATCTTCCCAAAGCAGCTAGGAATTTTTACAAAAGAAAATCACCTGACTGGATTTCGATGGTTGCATTCTCAGATTAGAGCTAAATGGTTCTTGTGTTATATCTGAAAATGTTAGCTTTATCTGCTTTGACCGATCTTGGGTTAGCAATCAAGAGGTAGGTCTGATGTCATATGCCAAATTTTTTTTACAACTTACCTCAGTTTTTCATCTGGTTAAACTACCTTAATAATAATAATAATAATCCTGGTATTTGAAATTAGACATGAAATGATGCATAATGTTTTTTAAGCTTCTAATTCATAATACTATTAAATGTATTATATAATGATTTCATCCAACATTGACAGTATTATGCATACACTATATTAACCTTCCTCCTGGATGGCTCAAGCAAACACAAATAAATTGTAAAAATTTGACAAAAGTGCCATTTTAAGGTTTGCTTTACTTGAGTTAGCGATCCAAACAGCACTCTGCTGTTGACATTCGTAGAATCTCCCAGTCATAATTATCTGTTGTGGGAATGTGCAAAAATCTATCAAGTAAGTTTACCTTATAGGTCATATTTTTTAAGAGGTGTATTCCACTTTTACTAGGAGGAAGCAAGTTTGTTGGTGAAATTGAATGATGTATGTAAGGAATTAGTTGGTGCATTACGGTAAAAATGTAAAATCACGAACTCATTATGAACTAAGGGAATTTAGAAGATTAAGGTAGGTAATAATTGATTGCCTTGTGTTGAGAGGGGTAATATGGTATATAAAGGTGTTCTTGACAAGCATTTCATTGGTAAGAGGTATTTGATTGCTCCAAGTTTCATTTGGTTTCAGATTATAGTATTGCACTTGCAAGATGCTGGTGTACATAAGTTTACACCAGCTACACCTGATATTTTTAGTTGAATATTTTCTAATTATGCTTATCCTTTGTTATTTATTCCATGAATCCTCTTCTTTGTGGTGTTCTTGGTTTGCTATTGGCATCATTGTGCTGCTTCGAAATTTGTTAAAATTCAGCGGGCGAGTGTAATCCTGCTGGCAGTTATTCTTCAAGCGCTGATCCTGCCACTGGTTCATGTCAGTGTAAGGTAAGGTTGATTCCAAAATTGTTTATTTTGGCACTGTTCCAGTATTTTTATTCATAATTGTTTGAGTGAAATAGTATGTATACTATATTATACCAAAATACATATTGGTGTTTGTACAGTTGACCAACCCTTGTCTTACATAACTGTATCCTCTTTAATTGTCCAGTGTATTTGCTGTTACAGTCCTCCCCCGCCCCAATATTCACGGGGAATAGGGACCACAACTACCTGTGAATACCAAAAATCAGCGATAAGTTGGAAAACCCCCTCTAAAAACACTTATAACTGCCTATTTTAATACAGTAGTTCAAATACCAAAGACCCCTCAAAAAATGCTTATAACTGCTTGTTTTGATAGTTCAACCGTACCTTAAACTATCATCCTAAAACACTTTATTATAATTTCAAAATCATCTTACAACATTGCCCCTAAAAATATATGGCTTACAGCTACTTGTAAAAACTAATCAAGTTCCCCCTATATTCAGGCACAGCCATTTTCTCTCATACAGTATTCAGGCTGTCCCATGTTCTTTTTATGATGAGGGAAACATTGGGAATTTACAAGTAGAGTTAAGTACTGTACCTAAAAATTCAAACATGCATTGAAAAAAAAAATAAATTTTATTGATATTTTGCTGTTTGCATTAATATTAATGTTTGAAAATTAGTAAATAATTTTTTTACCATAACAAATTATTTAGTCACAAAAATAACATGAAAATACAGTAATTAATGAATATTGATATGAAAAAAATCCACAAATTAGTGAATTTTCCATGATGTATTTGGAGATATGTTCCACAGAAAAATCCATGATTAACTGAAGCTGCGAATGCTGAACCACGATATAGTGGGGGTTCACTGTATTCGTATTTACTGTACTGTATTTACATTTTATATCTTAGCAGAGAAAATCCTTTCAGTGCCTCGTATTGTGCCTATTGTTGTATGAGTCTAGGGTTCTCCCTGATATTATGCTTACAGTTGAATTATCTGCTATGGCTGCTAAATTTAAGTGTTTAGGGCTATCTGTGAGTAGCTAGATAAGGCTCCCTTGCACAGTTTCAATTCATGTTTCCACATCTTTATAAATGTGACATCTTTATTTGTTCTTATGGGGATACTAACCAATACTTTGTAAGTATTTCATGTATAGCTGAATGGTTGCATGAATGCACAGTAGTTACAAGGTTAGCCATGTGGTGGTGCTAGCAAGATGGTGAGGGTTTCAGCAAAGTGCCCAACATGTAAGTTTCCACATGATTTTTCAACAACATTGTGTGAAGTACTTCCTCTTTCACTTCCCTTTGGATGAGCATAGCTGAGTTTACCCCTTATTTCTTTGTTTTTACTGCTTGTTTTCTGTTTATATTTTGTTTGGCTCTAATTCTGTTGTCTCTGTTGCTGTGTTGTCTTCTCTTCAGGAGAATAAACCAGAGCAACATACTGAAATGGATTTGTGGTGTTTTATGTCTCCTAAATCTTTAGATCACATAATTATTGTTCATGTTGTTGAGGTAAAATTGGTCCATTCTTCTTAACATGAGAAGTGTATGGATTGGTTTTCTCACCATTGGGAAAGGTTTAGTAAGAGGAAAAGGGAGGGCAAGAGGTGTTCACTTCTTTGTTGGATAGTTTTACCCCACCAGAGAAGCTGGTGGATTCTGCAGGATCCTTTCTTTCTCTGTCTTCTGTTTCTTTATCACTGTCTGGGAGTACTTCTCTCAAGCCAAGGATGAACTCTCCACCTAACAAATTGTCCTTTTTTGTCTGAAAATGTTGCCTCTTCTTGGGTTGCTGTTCCCTCTACAGTCCCCCTTCTTACAATGGTGACAAATTATCTTCTTTTGTTTATCTTAAAATTTAGCTTAAACTGAATGCCCCAGGTAGCCCATCTTCCCCAGCTTTTCGTGATACTTTGGTGGGGAGGAAGAGCAAAGAACTTTCATCCCCCAAATCATGGTTGGTGGCAGTTCCTGTTGATGGTAATGCTCCTGCCAAGTCCATGACTTGCTCAGCACCTACAGTTGCTAGACAGTATGACCAATTATCTGAAGTTGTCCTTCCTGCTGATCTTCCTGAGACCAAACCTACCTCCGAAATACTTTCCTCTTCAAGTTCAGGCAGTTGAATGGCAAGGATGCTTTGTGATAAGAAGAAAAAGAAATGTTCTTCCTCGTGTTCTTCGTCTTCATCATCTCTGTGATGCTCTGGCATATGCAAGAAGAAGAAGAGTAAATCAGAGACATCATAGGAAGTTTAGATGGTCTTCTCGGGAGAGAGAGCCAATTCCTTCTACCTCTCATGCTGTAGTTTCTCCCTGTCTTCAAGTGGAAAGCTGAACAAACAACTCTCAATCCCAGTCAGCTCCAGTTTCTTTGCATACCAGTTCTAACTGAGATGGTGGCTCAAAGAATGTCCTATGTCCTTAATTCAACAATATGTTGTTTTCTACTTCAGAAAGTTTCCTGACCTTTTCAGAGAAGATCAACATTTCAGGAGCTTGAATCTTTGAGAATCCATTTCTTCAGCTGGAAAAAGACCTTCACGTTCTATGGAACCTACACCATTGGAAGGTCTTTCCCCTCTGGAACCTTTTCTGACAGAGTTAGAGCAACATTTTCAAGAGGCTATTGCACTTATTCATGAGTGTAAGTGTAATAACTTGGGGAGGGTAACCTTGGCTGCTTGCCAGCGTACAGTCTGATCTACAGAGTTGGCTATGAGTGGCCCTCCTGGGGTGTGTCCATTGGTAAAGCTCCCTTTGTCACAGGTGATGCATGGTGTTTTGGAGAAGAATATCTTGGTTTGTGGACCTGGTGGTTCTCTTGCCTCCAGTAGATCGTGAAAACTCTACCCCAACTGCTTTCGAAACAGCAGAGGCACTATATCATGGTGAACACAGAGTCTATTCCTCTTGGTTGGATCCATCAGTTTGTCAACTGACTAATGATTTACCCCTCGAGGGACTTTGTCAAGAAGGCATAATGTTCAGTTCTTAAGAAATTAGTGTCTTAGAATGTGTGGTTATGTGCCCTTCAAACATTTTATTGGCTGGATCTTTAGCTAACTCATTGACAGACTTCTCAGTGATAGGTATTAAATCTGTAGATGAAGTGGCATTATTTAGGAGGTTATTAACATCTGGAAGAAGGGCCTCCATTTTTTTGTTTGGCTCATCAGTGTGTGAACCATGGATCAGCATTGTTCTTTGTAAGAAAAACAAGGTCATTTCTCTTATATCCAGACAAGTCTCTATTGACAGCTGCTTGCCCTTTGTATAGTTCAGTGATAAGTTCATTTCTTTTGTTTCCTTAGAATTGCATAGACACAGCTATTGAGTTAAGAAGAGAGAATTCTAGAGACTCCGCCCTAAAGTGAGCTGTGTTATTTCAACTCTCGGATAAGTCCTGGGGTCCTAGGTCATCAATTCCATTGAGACCCTCCTCCTCCAGTACAAAAAGGAAACCTGCCTATCAAAAGCCAAGACAATCTATGCAAGCTTCAGCTTCTTAGTAGGGTGATGAGGCTTCAAAGTCATTTTGTCCTTCCCAGCCCTTTCATCCTCCCATTTCAGCCCTGTATGGAAAAGGAGGGAAAATCAAAAGAATCATAAGAACTGCCTAATGGTGCACTTTAGGCATTACTTAAGGTTCTTTGGAGTGCCCCTTCAATCCATAGCTGCCACCCCTGTCATTCCTTTTACGGTACCTCTATTCATATTCTTGCTCTTCCATCTTACTTTCCACATTCTCATAACAATTGTTTTTAACGTACAACTGTGAGGTCTTCCTCAAGTTACACCTTAAGACCTTTTTATTCTAAATTTCTCTTTCGGCACTGAATGACCTCATATATCCCAGCGTTTGGCCTTCGGCCTAAAATTTATATTCCATTCTGATAAGAAAGGCAACTCCTGCTGAGGTTGGGAATCCCCCCCTCCTCCACTGCCATGAGTAGGGGGTTGCCTTCCCAGGCTTGGGCCAAATGTCAGCCACTGGAGTTTGGCCTCTGGGTAGTGTCTGTGTTGTAGGATGGTTACAAGAGACCATTCAAGGTTGCTGTCCTTCTGTCTCAAGCAGTTCCCACTCTATTCCCTTCTTACAATCCTCATCCCAGAAAGGTATCTCCTTGACAAAACAAGTAAGGGAATATTGGGGAAATATGATGTAGAGATAGTTTACCTACCATCTCCAGGCTTCTACAGCCAGTTGTTTATAGTGCCACAAGCAACTGGAGGATGGAGGCCAGTAATTGACCTTTCCTTCTTGAATGAATTTGTTTAGTAGACTTCACTCAAGATGGAGCCCCTTTATTCCATGTTAGCTTCTATGAAAGAGGGAGGCTTCATGTTTCAGTAGATCTTCAGGATGCTTTCGGATACCTATTCAACAAGATTCTCGGAAATTTCTATGCTTCATTTGTGGAGGGACAGTCCTCCAGTTCAGAGCACTTTGTTTGGGACTATACAGCCCATCAAGCTTCTACAAGTGTTCAGTTTGGTTTTGGCTTGGGCCTATTCAAGATACATTCATCTGTGGAGATACCTCAGTGATTGGTAAACCTAAGCCTCATCATGTCAGTGTCTGATTCAAGACAGGGATTGAGTTCTAGACCTAAGCAAGACTTGAGGCATTACGATAAATTGGAATAAATCTGTTCATGTTCCAGAACAAAAGAAGTGGTATCTGAGCATTCTTCTGAACTCAACAAGGATGAAGGTATTCCCAGCAGACTCTTACATAATCACATTCAAGGAAACAATGGGAGACTTCTCTCTCAACAAGAGCACCTGGTTTAGTTCCATTAGTCTATTCTCAATCATGTAATGCCTCCAGAGAAGCTAGTACCTCAAGGTTGTGTCATATTCAGTCTCTTCAGTGGCAACTAGAACAGTTTTGGTCAGCTCACCCTCATTCTCCCACCCATCCTTTTCCAGTGAACCAGAAGTGAACGAAGATCTTCAGTGCTGGTTAACAGAAAACATCTCCTGGAGGAGGTTCCCCTATTCTCCTCTCCTCCAGATATGTTCCTATTCTTGGACACCTTGAAGAGGGGATGGCAGACAGAAGATCTAGCCCTCTTGTATGTCAACATTTTGGAGATGTTTGGCATGTGGCTAGCTCTGCTTTTTATTTTTTGGAAGCAGATAAAAAACTACTCTGTGATTTGATGAGCAACAACATTAAGGTAGTGGCCTATGTCAGTGATGTCCCCACTCTCTCTGTCATCTAGCTGCAATTATACTTGAGTGGGCAGCTCTTAAATTCAGTAAAACTGTCAGCCAGTTACATTTCAGGCCACCATGATGTCTTAGCAGACCAGCTCAGTAGCCGAGATCAGGTAGTGGGTATGGAGTGGTCTCTTCATCCTCCAGTAGCATGAGATAGATCTGTTTGCTACAAGGTTAAACAAAAAACTTCGAGACTTTTACTTCCAATTCCAGATCCTTGGGCAGTGTTGTTTAGGTGCATGCTAACTTCCCTTGGACAATCTGGATGTTTTTGCATTTCTTCCCTTCACTCTTCAGAAAACAGTCCTTAGGATTCTTATCACTTCAAATCTGGGAATAACCCTCATGGAGTCTCTGTGTCCGCAGTCTGAATGGTATGCAGATCTGCTAGCACTTCTCATAGAGGCTTTGAGGGAGCTGCCCTCATGGCCCACTATTCTTCAGCAACCTCATGTTCAAAAGTTGCACCGATCAGTTCACTCCCTTTGTCTTCATGGGTGAAGGTTATTCAGTGTATCATCTGAGAGAGAGACTTTTCTCACAGGGCTGCATGGGAGATGTCAGGATTTCTTTGCAGATCATCTTCCAGCATCTGTAAAAGAAATAGGCCATTTTCTGTGATTGGTGTCATAGAAGGGGCACCTCTCCAGTTAGCCTCTATTAACTTGATTTTAGACATCCTTATTTTTCTTTGCTAAGATAAGTCCCTTTTAGTCTCAGCAGTGAAAGGTTATTGTTCACCCTTATCACAAATATTTAAACTAAAGGGATTGGATCTCTCCATCTCAGTGGAATTACCCATACTCATCATGAATTTTGAACAGTCTAGCCATCTTTCAGAACTTGCCGTCCAGAATAGGGTGTAACTTTGGTTCTGTGAAGTCTTACCAAATCCCCCTGTGAGTCAAGTGTCCCCAAGAGATTAAACTTTGAGGACTGTTTTTTTTTGGCACTGGCCTCTGTGAAGAGGGTGGGAGGGTTGCACATAATCTTTTATCTTGTCCGGGACTTGGGGGCTGGTTAGCACTCTCATTCTCTTTTGTCCCTGTTTGTTGCCCTCCCATATCTGATCATAGATTCAAGATATTCTCAATCACTTTTCTTTGATATTTTTTGGTGGTGACTGGATGAGATGCTTATTTGCCATGTCCAAATTGTTAGATATTACTTGAAGAGGACCCAGGTATTCAGACCAGAATGCATGAGGCCTTTCAATAGTACTGGCAAATGTCAAAAGGAGGTATTTAAGAGTACTATGTCCTGGGTTTTTTTTAGATCATTCAGAGAGCATACAGGATATCTTAGGATGTGTATTCTATCCTATCTGGTTTGAGTGCTGAGGCAGTTAGGCATTGGCCTGTCACTTGCTTTCTGTAAGAACTTCCCAGTTTCCCAGGTAATTAGGGCAGCATTCTGGCAGAGACTGACTACTTCACCTCATTCTAGCTCGGGAACATTGCTCACAAGTCATCGGACATGTTTTCCCAAGGACCTGTGATGGCTGCTCAACAGATTGTGTATTATCACTCAAGCTCCTTTCAGACAGAAAGGTAGGCTATCTGTCCAAGGATGTCATCTACTATCATTTTGCAAGTGCAGATGTGGCATGTTATGTGTGTGGTTTCCATCCTACCTTTTCCTTTTGTATAACTAATTAGGTCAAAGTACATGCTGAATATCAGTAACATGTGGGCAGGTATATAATGGGCAACCAGTTCTAGTTACCCTAGAATGCATATCCATCAGTCACCTTCCTATACAAGGGAGGAGGTGACATGATGGAACACTCTGGCTCATTACTTAGCATTAACTACTTGGATTTTCTTGCTTTCCAGATCCCTTTACTAAATAATATTCAGGGGTGCTGCCTACTGACAAGTCACTTCTTATGGTGAGACATGGTTCTGAGGAAGTTTTAAATGTTTTGTTTGAATAATGTTTCTTATGAATGTTTATCCCAAGAATACTTTCTTTATGTGGAATATATTCTTCAGCTACTTTTAGGACACCACCCGCCGAAAAAGTAATTCTCCTCTGAATAATTTGTATTTTTTATAGGTATACAAACCTAAACCTTTTAATGTGTATCTCACATCTATCACAATGCGTGGTCCTTCTTGCAAAAGATCCAGTAGAAGCTTACTTTAAATGCTGGCCACTTTGCTGAAATTTCCACTCACTAGTGCCACCGTATGGCTAACCTTGTACTTATCGTCATTCGGCTGTTCAACTGCACAAGAAAGATATTCTCCACTTAATCATCACCATCTTGCCAATGTCTGTTGGTACTCATTCCTGGAGGAATAGTGCCATCTTGGACAAACGAACTCTTCCTTGATGAGTAAATCTACTAAACATTAAACTCTGCTGCATCCTATCATTTTAGTCCACCTGTTGGAAATGTCTCTGTAGCTTAGCTACAAACTGATATGAAGTCTCACCTTAGTCTGACTTAGTTTCCTGTAATATCTTCCTAAACCCTTCTTCATTAAACCTCTCAAATTTTTTTTATATATTTGTCCATTTCATCATGCTTTGTCATCAAATCTAGGCAACTTGGGCTTCACAGTAAGTATAGGGGTACTAGGGTTGCATGTACTTTACCCAGTGACACCTTGAGGAAGTGGTAGATAAGTTACCATAGGTGAAAGGATGGATCAGCACAGGAAAAATTTGATAATGAGACAGCACAAAGATAGGAAATATCAAAAGTCATAGGTTACCAACAATTAGTACTTTATGATGCATCTTTTTAGTATTATCGTTATTTTATTCTTCCGGAGAAAGGTCATCACTAAGTATATTACTATCAATGTATATTTCTACTTGGGTAAGTTGATGTCAACGGTAAACTGCATTAAAATAGTAATATAGCAGCTATAAATTTCTACAGATCTCTCTTGGAACTAAGATTGAGAAAATGTGTTTACTGGTTGTACCACTTTAGCAACAGAAAGCCTCTTAATTTATCTGAGAGCTTCTGAATTTCTTTGGATAGCCCCAAGAATCCCACACAAACCTAGATTGATAACTTCCAATTTAAAATTCTGGATCTACCTTTGGATATTAATGCTTTAGGTGCTGTGGGTTCATTTGATGTCTCAGCCAAATTTAGGTAGTGGGTGCTTTTAGATGATTCAGTCATGTCAAAGAAATGCAAGATCATAGATTGGTGAAAAGACCACACACTTTGAAGAGTTAGGAGGAAGGGTGAGAAGAAGACCTAGAAAGTCCTGCAGTTCTTGTGAAAAAGAGGTATAGGAAGATAAGGACTTAACATCTAGAAAGAGAGAGTGCATGCAAGATCAAAATGAATAGCTCGTTGTATGATGGGTATTCGATGCACCACTCATAAGGTTTTTTTTGATACACAAAGTACAGGTACCTAATAGTGTGTTTTTTTTAAAAGTGGTTCTCTCTCTGTAGCAGTTAAATTATTAATAGGCCAGTGATCACCGTCATGTTTTATAAATAAATACGTTATATATATTTATATATATTATATATATATATGTGTGTGTGTATGTATATATACACACACACACACACATATATATATATATATATATATATATATATATATATATATATATATATATATATATATATATATATATAGTATATATATACATAGATATGGATATATGTATGTATGTATACACACATACATACCTATTATATATGTGTATATATATGTACAGCATATATATATATATATATATATATATATATATATATATATATATATATATATATATATATATATATATATATATATATATAATATCTCACCAAGGAGAAAGAGAACATTGATACAATATATAAAAACCAACCTCTCCCAGGAAAATTCATTGTGCCCTTGTTGATTTGTACTTCTGGAAAACATATAAGATGAACTCCTAGCTAGAATTATAATTATATATATATATATATATATATATATATATATATTATATATATATATATATATATATATATATATATAAATGTGTGTGTACAGTATATATATATATATATATATATATATATATATATATATATATATATATAATATATATATATATATATATATATATATATATATATATATATATATATATATATATATATATATATATATATATATATATATATATATATATATATATATATATATATTTAATGTGTTGGGATTCGAGTTTTTTTATAACATAGTTGCTTTTCGTTCTCAAAGGAGCCTACAAATGAAATTGACAGGTGACAAAATGGCTTAGCTCCTAATAAATAAATCCCAACAATGTAGATTAGCTTTTGGTCTGAGGTATAGTCACAGGTTATTAATCATTTTCTTTATTCCTGATACCTATAGGGTTTGGCAAGAAAGAAACAACACATGAACCGATATATGTATTACTATATTCTTTGTGGTTCGAAGGTGACTTACCTAATTATGTTGGGACTAACCTGATTATGTTGGGTCTGACTGTGTGATTATTGCGCCTTCTCCAGCAATATCTTAGCATGAACAACAGTCTCATGGCAGTAGTGTTTCAGGAATAATTTTTATTCAAAGTAAAGTCACAGGTTATCAACTGATTTCTTTATTACAGATACTCATTAGGGATTGGCAGTAAAGAACAGGAGACTCACAAACCTATAAATGTGTTATCCATCGTGGTTCTACAGTGACTTACCTAATTAAGTCAGGTCTGGCTGCAGGATTATTGCGCCTTTACCGGTTCAGGAATACTGCCTCTAATAACCACTCTGTACACTCAAAGGCTTCTTCAAAGGAAACATTTTTGAAGAATGTTAATGATGTACTCACCTTTTGGATGCCATGCAGCTTATAAAAGGAGTTAGGGTTTGCCTTTTTAATGAGGGCCACTAAGATAATTCTCAGCCTGTGTAGAGAGTGGTTTGTTTGTGCTAAGGTGTAGGAAAAATAGGACCATCTTGGATGTTTGCTGTGACATTTAGGTAAGCCTTATGTGCTTAACCGGGCATAATACTTCATGTGAAATACTGAGTTCCTTAATCAGAGAAGGGATTTTCCCTTCAAAAAGCTCCTCATTCTTGGACAGGCCAGGGGACAACAGTAAATGACTAGGTGAATGAGTGGTGGAATGTTGTCCTTGTCTAAGAGAGCCCAGTACTGTATGCTAATCTGAGCTCCTGATGCCAAAGCAGTCAAGAAGACTGCCTTTTGTAGTATACAAGTTGTTGTATTGGGCTCTTGAACTGAGGAGATGACAGGAGTCTAAGAACCTTATTCAGGGTCCAGGTAATAGGAAACATTGCAGGAGCTGATCTTTGCAGTGTAAAAGACTGGAGAACAGAATGCATCTCTTGCTATTGCTGAATGTCCAGGTTCAGAGACATACATTGGAAGTTGAGGTTCTTGCACGTGGCAAACCAGTCCACTTCCGGATTGTGGAAGTATGTTAGCAATTACTGACTTGAAAGGAGCTCAGCATGAGCCTAACCCCTTGATATAAGACATTGCAGTCATATTGTCTTGGACCAACAAAATGTGGGCCCCTTTTGGAGGTTGCAATTTTCTGATATGGAGGGACATCCAATAGCCCTAGGGCAGGTGACCATCTTCCCCCTAACTGAGAGTCCTCTCAGTGGCCTCACCAATCTGTCAAGGAGGTGTCCGTATGCATTATGACTTGTACGAATGGTGGAATCACGTCGGCCTGTTTGCCAGAGACCCATTCTAGGTCTTTGGACAATGTATCTTCCAATTTGCAGATGAAGGCGATCTTAAAGCCTTTGCCTGGCATGTGAGAGCCACTCTTTTTAAATCCTACAGTCACAACTTGAGGATTAGATCTACCATGGACCCAAATTGTAACAGGCCCAGACTTCATTCCAGTTGTCGTCTGGAAAAGCTGGGCTGTGCAAGGAATCTTCTCAGATCCTTTCTTATTCTGGTTTGAGTTATGTTGGGAAGATACAGCTGTCCGTGAAGGGTAGCCCAACAAAGTCCCAGCCACAGAAAAAGTCGCTGGATATAAGGTGGGACTTGTTCCTAGTAAGAAACCTTATGACTGGAGTCAGTTGACTACCAATCTCAGGTTTCGTCAGATTAGCCAATCATTTAGGCAGGCCACCAGTTAAAATCCTTGATTCCTGAGCTCCCATAAAATAAGTACAGCATATGTAAAAATTTATGCAAACTATATGTTTGTTCAAATTTGACAGATCATAGAGTACCCTTCATTCGGAGGAATGCTTCTTGGGGACACTGAAGAGTGGTGTCAAATAAAGCCATCTTTCTCCATGGCCCCCTTTTCAAAGGAGGTCTGGTTTTGGGGAAAAACTACTTTAGAGGAGGGGGAGTGTGAGACATCTCTACCCTAGCCCATTGAAAATTATACTGTCCCCCAAGGGGAGGATTTCCACTGCAAGTTATATTGTAGAAGACAACCCCAACCATGGAAGTTCTTTTTCTTCTGTTGTCAGAGGGGTCCATTAGTTGTGGCTGGGGGCCTGAAGGGCTCTGATTCACATTAAGCTTTCTTAGACTAAGGAAGAGGAGACTCTCAAGGGTATTGTTCCCAGATTCTCCTTTTTCAAGAACAGTATATATAATGTGCAATTTTGTTGTAGGGCTTATTCAATGAGTTGTGTGACAACAGACTCTTCAAAAGTAGTTCCAAGAGATAGGGGAAGAATGTAATAGGGAGATTACATTGGGGAGCTAAGTGTTGGAGCCCATCAGTGCTTCTTTTCAAGACTTAATATGACACTCCAGAAAGTTGTAGAGTGCTCCCCATAAGATTCACGTAAGTGTTATGGCTACTGCAGTGAACATTTTACTAGAAGACTCTGGAAGCTCTTTAATAGGTGGAGTCTAGCATAAAATTCAACCATGGCTGTCCTGAGATTTTTCTTATAGTGTCCCAAATTGCTGGATAGCCATGTCCAATGGGAGATTTTTCTTTAAAGGAGGACAAGTGTTGCTCATTCCTTTGTAGCACTTTCAGTTACTGGGATGGTGGAGACAAATGGCTTTATTTCAGCCATAAGCTCTCGTTTCCCAGTCTTCAGAAAATTCTGAAATTCCATTGTCACATGATTGACTGTTTCAGAAGTGAAGAGACAGAAGGCTGATGCTTCCCAGACAGGTTATTCATTCTGTAAAATCATTGTTGTACTGTGCTTTCTATTAAACTGGAGATAGGTTGCTTCAATGGCTTCCATTAATATGGTTGCTTCTACTGTATTTGGCTTTCATTGCTATATTATTAAGCAGGATAACTGTCTCCTTCAGCAGTTTCTGAATTCCTATTGAAGGAGGGACCATTCAGGAATGAGGTATTTCAGTCTGGTGAACGGATGCACATTGAGGTGTCTTGCTAAAGGTCCTCAGTATCATTCTCAGGGGCAGATATTGCTGTCCCTTATACATGCTGATTTGAGGTTTTATTGTCCGACCTGGTCTTATTATTGATACCAGTTGGAGCTCTGGGAGTGAGTAGGCTATCTCTTATTATCCATTCTGATTTCAACAGGGATCTAGACAACTGATTCAACTTTTTGGGCTTGGGTTTTTATTACTCTGTTCCCATAACCTAAGATTTTTGGTGAGAAACTTATTTTGCTTGGGCAGACTGTGGAGCCTTTCAGTCCTCTAGTTTAAAGGATGAGAAATTATTGCATATCACTGATTTTAAAACCTGGACTGACCTGAATTCCTCTTGGGAATCATGGAAAGCATCTCTGTGCTGATGCTCAGCAGCAAGTAAGCCCGAAGGAGTTACACTCTCATGGGGTCATCCTTGATACTGTTCATGATTTCCTTCTGGAATTCTGAAAATAATGCAGATGGAATTTTCCCATCAGGGAAGCCTGCATGAACTGATTGTGCCAAGTCAGTCATATCACTACTGCCTGGCAGTATAGAAATACAGCAAACTGTATTCCCTATTAGGGAATCCTACATGAACTGATGAGCCTAGGCAGCCATATCATCACTGCCTGGTAGTACAGAAAGTACAGCAAGTGGAATTTTCTTATCAGGGAAGCTTGCATGAACTGATTGAGCTAAGGCAATCATATCATCACTTCCTGGCAGTATAGAAAGTACAGCAAGCAGAATTTTCCTATCAGGGAAGCCTGCATGAACTGATTGAACCAAGGCAGTCGTAGCGTCACTGCCTGGCAATAAAGAAATTACAGCCAGCAGAATTTTCCTATCAGGGAAGCCTGCCTTAACTGATTGAGCCAAGGCAATCGTATCACCACTGCCTGGCAGCAAAGAAGTCCAGGATAAATCACTACCCCCTATACAGTACAGACATTTCAGAAGGGGTTGGGTGCACCCTATCACGGTCCCCTCAATACAGGATTGTTGCTTGAGAAAGACAAGATTCTCATTTGAAGTATCATTTCTCATGCAAAGCAGAAGACTGTTCCCTAGACCTTCCGGATTCAGAATGGAAATTTCA